>NC_056737.1:1514476913-1514641913 GCF_019279795.1 Protopterus annectens
TTAATGTAATGCAGTAAAAAGTCCAGTGCTATCACATAACCTGTACCTATGAAGGGGTTGCAGTACAGTTTTACTGAGTACAATGGTTTCATCACATGACCTATACCTCTTAAGGGGATTGCAGTATGGTTCCTGAGTGTACAGTTTATATATTCCTGAGTGCACCAGCTTGATGCTCTAGTTTCTGGGCTGAGCTTGCAATTGGTTTTCTTTGACCAGTGCTCTACACCAGTTTACAAACAAATAAATCTAAATAAATAAATGTATGCATGCGTACATACTTAGATACATACATACTGCTCATCTACACAGTTAAACTTATCAGAGTACTGTTAACTAAATGCAGCTGCCAGCCTGTATAGCCCTGCTGTGTTGCATTTGGTTTCCCTGTATTTGGGTATTCTTCCTTGTTATAGTATTATGCAGTGAATTCTAGCTCCGTAGAATTTATTTATTGCCCTTGGAATTTGTTCCTTTGGGTCCCTCTCTGTATCATACAGCTTTCAACTCCTTTCATGTGCATGTCATATTTCTAGTCTGTGAGCACGTACAGCTTACAGTTATATTCATGCACGTCTAGGCAAAATCCCTAATCTCAGTTTAATGCAAAACGCTAGCTAAAACATCTTCATACTGATTTCTCTTTCCATACATTTGTCATGCCGGTCACTGTCTGTTTCTAGCACGTCGATGTTCACTTTCTTGAACTATTTTTATAAGCCATTTTGTGTTAAAATTTCATTTTACCCCATTCACTTTATATAATAGAGCCTTCCTGGTCCTACAAAGCAGATTAACTTGACTTCAAAATAACTGTATATCTGTATACATCTTCTTAGCTGAGGGAAGGGCTCTCCAGGTGGATTCCTGCACACCACCCTGTTGAGCCATTGTTTCTCAAGTAAAGTCTATAGTCCTTCTCACACATTCATATCCTGCAGCTTCAATCAGATACAGTGATATTTCATAGAATCATCTGAAATACAAGACAAATGAGTCATAAGATCATTTACACCTTGCTAATACCCACCATCATACTGTACTTCCCCTTGTAAAGAAGGGCAAAGCAGGTCACTCCTAGAGTAAATTTATGGGCACCCATCCAATCATTCAGGTTTACTTTGAAGGATGCTAGAGTAACCCTTTATTTAACTTCATAAGAAACCAGCAGATGTGTCATGTCTTCATTTCTTCATCAGATGTCACTAATAAACAAATGTGAATATATTTAGATTGAAATATGATGGCAACATACAGTTCCAAAAAATGTACTTTGTTGTTAAAATATCAGCAAATAAATTTTTTGATTTTATTAAGGTTTTTGCCTTTGCAAAGAGCACCTTAAAATAAAAATAAAGAAACACATTTTATTTAATTATTTCAACCAGCAATATACAATTGCTTTCTTTGGGGGACAATGATAGTATAATAAGAGTTTTCCACGGTCCTGAAATGTGTTATACAGGCAAAAGAATCTTCATCACATGGTGTTGCATTACATTCTGGGTAATATTATAGCAATAACCCACGCCTGGGTGTGGGTAATGCTAAATTTACCCACGGTTGGCGTGGTTTGGTCCCGAGGGCGAAGCCCGAGGGACCAAACAAAGCCAACCATGGGTAAATTTAGCATTACCCACACCCAGAAGTGGGTTATTGCTATTATACCATGACATTATTTAAGAAAAGAAACTATTACTTTTCTTAAATAATGGCATAGTATAATGCCTGTTTGCTGCCCTTCCGCAGATGTCTGGCATCCGCGGCAGTTCTGATGTACTCAGAGCTGTGGGCAAAAGCAACGGAGAAAGCAAGATCTCCATTGCTTTTTTTTAGTGTTTCGCTATGTTAAATGAGTTTAACATAGCGAGACAGTTTAAAATAAGCAACAGAGATGTCCGTTGCTTATTTTAAAACTGTCTCGCTATGTTAAACTCATTTAACATAGCGAAACACTAAAAAAAAGCAACGGAGATCTTGCTTTCTCCGTTGCTTTTTTTTAAAACACTGTCTCACTATGTTAAATGGGTTTAACATAGCGAGACAGCTTCAAAATAAGCAACGGATCTCCGTTGCTTATTTTAAAGCTGTCTCGCTATGTTAAACCCATTTAACATAACGAGACAGTGTTTTAAAAAACCGAGTTATACTAATGGAAAAAAGTCCGGGCGACCGGACCTTTTTCCATTAGTATAACTCGATTTACAACGGGCACGCTGGCCAATCAGCGTGCATGTTTTGGGGGGGTCATGGTATAATATTGATCCTTCATGCTCTGTTGTGTGTTCTGCTGCTTACATTCCATTAATAATTCCATTACTAGTCACCAAACAAAATACGAAAACAAAACAATGATAAGCCAGATAAGAAAGATAAGCCAGATCCTTTGTTTTTTTAGAAGGTGAAAAACAGAGCTCACTGAAAACATTTTGTCTAATTGTTCACCAGTATTTGATCACTGACAGTTACTACTCCCATTTTGCCTTCACACTGGACATCATCTGTTCTGACTTTCGGACTGCATACTGCATAATGCACGAGTTAACATTCATCATTGTGCACGCTAGTAAGGAAGCTTTCCTCCGCCATGTTTCTCCTCTTTAAAATCACTTCTTCACAGTTTCACACTACCCCAGCAACATTAGGTACACATATAATATCTTCTCCTACCCTGCTTTCCTTCAATGTATAAAAGTTTAATTCCTCTCCTCCTTCATCATATCTTCTACTTCCTTATTACCTTTGTGACCATTCTCTGGACTGCCTAGGTTAGTTTGATTTCCTTCTCTCTGTTACAGAAAGAGAACTGTACATGGTTTTCCAGTTATGATCTGACCAGAGCTCTGTAAAGTGACAGTATAACCACTTAATATCTCAGATCCATGTAACTGAGGCTGCCCCATGCTATCATATTAGCTATAGGCACAGCCTTTTTATCTTTGTACCTGGTAATTCATAAGAAGATATATTTTAGTTATGTACTCTTCAAGGCAGCTCTGCTCAGCCACTATTTCACCTTGGACTTGTCTCCATTAAATCTGAATTGCCATTTCACCATCTGTTCTGTAGTCTTCTTTGATGCCTCTGTTGGATTGCCCATCCATATGACCCACTTATCTCACTGTTATCTATAGTTTATTCTTGTTTTATTTATTTATTTATTTATTTATTTTAGTTCGGTAATGAGGTTTGACATGAAGGTACTAACATACACTAGGCCTAGCACTGGACCCCTACAGGATCCCACATTCCACCTCTCTCTGTCTTTGCAGACCCCCTTTCTCCCCCAACCAGGACTGTGAGCCTTGGTGTTCAGCCACTCTTCCGCCCATTTATTTTTTCACAGCTTCTAGGCTCTATAGCTTGCTTATCATTTCCTTTGTGAAAATGAGCCTGACTCTTTACTGAAGTCTAGGTATACTACATCCACCCATTTTCCCTATGAGGTTCCAATGTAGACAAGTTATAGGAGTGCATCAGGTGTGACTGACATTGTCTTGTGGCCACACATCCATGCTGCTTCTTATCATTTAGGTTGCTTTTATCTATGAACCTAGCTTTTTTCAGTATCTTCTCCACAACATTTCCTGTTAATGAAGTGACTTGCAGATCAGTAGTTTCCAGAGCCGTGTTTGTCTGTGCTTGTCTGTGCATGAGTTCCACTGAGCTGTCTTTTCAGTCCCCTAGAGCTTTGTCACTTCCAACTGACTGGTCAAAAAGTTTTGTCATGCTCTCCATAAGCAGACCTAACAAGCTCCTTAGGTATATTATTCACCAGGGTCTTATATCTTGTCCCAGGTTTTCCATTTTTTTTATAGCTTACATGGGTATGTTACATGAATTCCAGTCTGACCTTGAAAACAAGCATAAGTATAACTGTCTAGTGTACATGTAGTTTTGATTTTTCTTTTTTTTTTTCAGAAGGAAAACAAAACAGGTTGCATTCTTAGTCTGTCAGGTTACTGTCTTCAGAGGATAGTATCTGAAGAATAAATGTAAGAATATTAAGGAACCTGTCCTTACATAGCAGATCTTGAAAGGGAGAAGATACCAGAAATGTTTTGCTGGCAACTAATTAGAAAGTTGAGGATCATACCGCTTACCCTTTTAGCACAGGAAAACTGGACAAAACGAAAAATAATGAGGTAGGACAAATTGCCAAAAATAGGGGCAGTTTTTAAATACTGTTCTTATTAACTTAGAAAGTTGCTACAGTAAGGTGTTTGAATTAGTATGCATTTTCTAAGGGGTATCAAGTGTGTATCTCAAATGTCTGTCATTATTTAGCAGGGGCAGCCCATGCTATTGGACTGCCGGGCTGTAAAACATAAATAAAATAAAATAAAATATAAAAAAAATTCAAAATTTGCGAACTTTCGCACATGCGCACTAGTCCAGACTGCTGCTGAGACAGTCTGGAGCATGCGCAGACTGTTTGAGCAGCAGTCCAGACTGGGCAACATGTAAGAGCAAGATCCCAGAAGTCTATACAGTTGTAACTGCAATAGACTGTCCTGGAAAGTCACTGGGAAAACCCATCAGGGTCAGACTGCAACATCAGCAGTCTGGAGTTTGCTTCAGTCTCATCAGGAAGATCTCGCGATTTGGAGCTGGACAGGTGGGGTCTCATGTGGATTGTGAACGGGCGGGTATGGCACGAAGGGATTGGTTTGCAGTTATGGATTTATGTGTGGACATGGATTCGCAGATCTACTACAGGTAAGGTGGGGTGTGTGTGTGTGTGTGTGTGTGTGTGTGTGTGTGTGTAAATGCCCCAGTTGCTATATACTGGTGGCTATACTCATTGTGGTGTGGTAGGGAATACCTCAGGCTTGAACCCTGTACCTTGTATGCAGGTGTTAAAGACCTGAATTCCCTACCCACCACCATTTGTAAAAAAAAAATTGCAGATTTTTGCCTCATATTTGATCTGATCTGTTCCTCATAATATCTGTGGTTTCTAAATGCTGCTATGCTTGATATCTGATGGTGCAGTGGTAGCATTGTTGCTTCACAGCTACAGGCTCTTAGGTTTGATTCTTGGCTGGGGTTCCTTCTTTGTGGGGTCTGCATCTTCTCCCTGTGTTTGTGTGGGTTTGCTTTTGTGTCCTCCCATGTTACAAAGACATGTCTGTATTATTTCTTCCTGGGCCTCTGCTGAAAATTGTTTTTTTGTTCCAAGTCAGACTGTCCTGATTAACAAATGTTAAATAAAATTGACAGGCATTTGAATTTCAGACTTCAGGTTTCTGAATGTTTAATTCCTTACATATTTGATGGTGCAGTGGTAGCATTGCTGCCTCACAGCTATAAGTTTTCCGGTTTGATTCTTGGCTGGGGTGCCTTCTGTGTGGAGTCTGCATCTTATCCCTGTGTTTGTGTGGATTTGCTCTGGTGTCCTGCCATTTTACAAAGACATGTGTCTGCAGTATTTCTCCCTGGGCCTCTGCTGAAAATTGTTTTTGTTCCGTCAAAAGTAAAATTGACAGGCATTTGAATTTCACACTTCATAGTCTTCAGAAAATACATAGTAACACAACCTAAGTTTATAAGATGAATATTTGAAATCTGTCCTTATTTTTGGGACTGTATTACAGTATTACCCCATTACTGGTTTTGTCCATGTTTTTTGTGCTAAGGTTGACAGCTATGGCAAGAACTGAATTCACTGAATATGTTTGAGGGCTGTATTCCCTCATTACTGGGTTTGTCCAGGTGTTTTGTGCTAAGAGGTTGACAGCTATGGTGAGAACTGAATTCATTAAATGATAGCCATTTAAGTTTCAGTCTTCTGCTCTTTCACAAAGCAGCTGATTTGGCGTAGTGGCATGTTGCTCTGACTGTTTTGCACAGGGACCTTGGCAGTAAAATGTATGGTGGTAACACAGCATTTTTCTTTCACAAAGCAGGTGATCTGGCATAGTGGTATGTTGCTCGGACTGTTTTGCACAGGGACATTGGCAGTAAAATGTATGGTGGTAACACAGCATTATTCTTTCACAAAGCAGCTGATTTGGCATAGTGGTATGTTGCTCTGACTCTTTTGCACAGGGACCTTGGCAGTAAAATGTATGGTGGTAACACAGCATTTTATTCTAGCAACTTTCCAAGATTATACAAGCAATGTTTAATGTGTCCCTGGTTTTGGGGCTTTTGACCACCTCCCCAATAAATTTGGCTTTTTCCAGATTTCTTGTGCTGCGAAGTTCAGATGCAGTTGAGTATTGAGTAGATTTTACAAGGAGCTGAGAGCTGCAGGGGAAGAGAAGTTTAGTGCTGCTTATGCAAAGTCAGCTTGCATTGTTAATAGAACAACAGGTTGTGTACTTGCTTTTGATGCAGAAGGTTGTTGGTTCTTCTCCCACAAGGGGTGAATGCTGCCACACTGAAAAAGTTAAGATGCTAACTATGAGCCTGTTATCAGTTTGCCATCCATTTCCTATTGCAATATTACTAGCTTATCATTTTTAATGTAATATAGGCAATTTATTCCTCAGGGGCATCAGACACTATTTTTCGATGAAACCATGAAATATAAAGGTGTTTGCTAGCAGCAACCTCTTCATTAGTTACAGATTTATTTAATGTGGAATTATTTATATGACTTTTTTACTTCTTCAGAGATTGTGCATATTTACTGATAATGGTGGAATGTAGAATTGTGCATATTTACTGATAATGGTGGACTGTAACATTGTGCATATTTACTGATAATGGTGGACTGTAGAAGTCTGAGTAGACTTTTATGATGGAAATTTTCTGAATTGGGCAGTTTTGTCATTATGAGTGCATGCATTTTGTTTCATTGTTTACTGGAAAGATGTTCTGAATTGGGCAGTTTTGTCATTATTGGTGCATGCGTTTTGTTTCATAGTTTACTGGAAAAATGTTCAAAAGAATAGGAAGGTATATCAAAGAGCACATGTATGTTTCATATGCAAGTGGCCTATGATTTGAAAATAGCCCAGAATTAATCTTTATTTGCCACTGGTAAAATGTATTTTCTTTGAATGTGGGTTTCAATGCTGTTTCAATGAATGTGAGTTTCAAGGGCAGAAAAGTTTTAATGCTAAGTTTGTTTAGCAGATGTCTTAGTGTTTGTGCTGTAAAATGCAAAATAAAACTTTCAAATGAAGTCCAAATCATCATAGAAGTAAATTAGTATGCACATTAGTGTTTATGGTAAATGGAGTGAAATAGCCAAGTAATGGATCATTGGAATGGCTGCAGGGGGAGGCTCCATTCGACCATGATTTTGTGAGGGGGAAAGGCGGCAAACTTAAAGACAGCCCCAGCTGAACTATACCTCCCAACTGTCCAGATTTTCAAAGAATGAATAGATTATTGCTTCTTATTTTTGGTTTGTTCCTCATAAAATGTGTGGTTTTCTGGCAAATCATTTAGGAATTAAGTCACTAAATAATGACACACTAGTTTCAGACTTCATAACCTTCAGAAAAATGCATGCTAAATTAAGACCTGTTGTTCTATCAACTGTCTCAGTTTATACAATAGCAATTTTTAGTACTGTTTATATGTTCCCCCAATATATTTGGCCTTGTCCAGATTTATTGCATTAACAGGATGAGAGGTACATGCAAATAAATTGCTTTATAGAATTAGGCATAGCCAAACCTCTCAACTGTCCCTGATTTTGGCTCAAAATGTTGCTCTTCCCCCTAATGATTCCTCCGCAAAATAGCAATTTTGGAAGAAAACATGGAGGGTTTACAATTAAGAAATAACTGTAATAATCACAGTTATATATTACTTTTATTTCAGAAATGCATGTAGATTCTTTTATTTTGTCAGCTGCTCAAGTTAGCAGTACTAATATTAAAGTGTCCCTTCTTTGACAGGTTCCCAGCTGTATTGTGTAGCTATTTTATATTTTTACATCACATTTTGGTCCATTTTTCATAAAATTGTGTTTTTTTTTTGGCAAATTAGTGACAAATCATTAAAGACTGAAGTTAGAAAATAATGACAGACATTTGAGTTTCAGATTTCATACCATTCAGAAAATTCATACTAATGCAAGACCTATTCTATTATCTTTCTAAGTTTATAAGAACAATATTTAAAAATTGTCCTTATTTTTGGGCCTTTGTCCCACTTCTTTGTATGGCTTTGTCCAGATTTCTTGCTCTGAGGTTGAGAGGTATGACAAATGTGTCAGGGCCATCACAGTCAGCCAGAGACATTTCAAATTGTGACATACTTGTTGCACCCCACTCCCCCATGTAGTGACTCTGGATGTGTTGAAGCAAGGCAAGGAGTAGTTATGCAGTATAAATGTGCAGAGTATCCCCCCATTCAAGGTAGACACAAGTACTAGAGTGGCTTTTCATCTGTCCTTGATTTTTGCAGAATGGTCTGGTTTCTGTCATATTTTTGTACTGTTGATTTATGCTTATTACTCAAAGTGCCTGTTGCTCTGTGTTTAAGTAGCAATACTTTAATGACCATCAGGTAAGCTTGGCTGAGATCGTAAGATGCAAGTAAGCTTTAATAAGCATACTGTTAAAGAATTGCCAACATTGAAAGCCTTTCTGTTGTTGCCATGTAGAGAATACTTAACTAGATAATGTATAAGCCTTGGGTATTGAAATGCATATGACAGTATTTGTAATAAAGGACAGGATTACATTATTTTAAGAAGTTCATTACACTTGGAGACTTCCAGTCATCTCTGCAGGCTTTACCCGTAAACTAAACAGAATGCCAGTTGTGTGGTCCATAACCTGTACATTAACCCTTTTAAGCAATGTATCTTGAGCTTATTTCTTGTTTGCTTTTCATTTTTTACTTTGATCATGTTTTCCCCATGAAACAAGTAGATAGTTGTCAGGCAGCAGGTCTTTTTTTGGATAAGAAAGATTTTTACAAGTGGGGGCATCAGAGATTTCTACTTTCAGCATGTTACTTGGTACTTTAATAAAGCTGAATATAAATTATAATTAGAACTGCAGTGCAAGAAGTGGTTTGAGATGAGTGCTGCTTGTTTTTCTTATACTTGATTTTGACTGACATTCCATTAATGTATTTAAAAAGTAATTTATTTTTTCATGCCTCACAACCTTTTTGTTTCCATCTAGATATTAAGTAAGCTGTCATACAGCCAATGCATTGAAATATTTTTATTCTTCTACACTTCATTTTGTCTTGATTGGACTCTCATAATGACGGTTTGGCACCCAGGGCAGTGTATTTAGTTAGTTTTTGTGGTTTTGAGCATAGCTCCTCCCCTTTCCAGTTGGTCACACCCCTTCCCATTGACCCCACTCATTCAGCTGTCTCCTGCAGCCCCCCTTTGATTTGAAGTCACCAGCCGGCACTGTTATTTAGTAACTTCAATCCCCGCTGATTTGACAAATAAGCAGAAATTTTATGAGGTACACATCAAAACATAAGGCAAAAATCTGTACAGTTGAGAGGTATGTTAGGGATTCTTTACTAATGATTAATAAGCCTGTGCTTAAAACATCACACTCTTCTGATAGACAAAGATCTAAGAGGAAGCACATGCATTATGATGGTGTTTTATTGCACAAAACCAAGCAGTTTATGTAGTACTTTCAATAGATTTTATAGATACATGTCCTTCACTGCCATGAGGTTCAGATCTTGAAAATAAATGATAAAACACTGTATCAGAATATTTGATATTATTATATTAAATCCTGGTTTCCCATGAGATGCACAGTGCAGCTTGCCAGCCTTCTCATACCATCAGGAATATACAATCCATTGTTCCTTCTCACTATTCTGATGTTTCTTTTTTCCCAACCCCACTACTACCGCCATACTTAGATGCTCTCATCTGCTTAAACTGGTAAGCAGTCTCTTTGTAAGTCAGTTTCCTCCCCATTTTAACTGTCACCTTCCATTCCTTGGCTTCCATTATTACAGTAGTTTTGCAAAGATGTTTTCCTTGTATTATCTGCCTAACTTATGAAATAACATCACTCTTCTGCAAGAACAAACTGTGCACTTTACTAACTTGGTAAAAAACAACAAAAAAGCAAGTTAGCTGCTTTAAACTTCACAAAGACCAATTTATTGTAAGCGCTTTCGTCGAGGCAAAGGTCCCAACTTCATCAGACTATCTTTCATTATATAAAAATCATATAAATCCATATAAATCCATGACTTGCATAAATAATTAAATATTTAAAAAATGTATGTAAAAATGTAGGTTAGATACAATAAACATCAGTTTGTGTATAAATATAATCTAATAAACTTAATAGCAAAAGTATTAGATTAAAAACATATTCTTTAAGTTAACATTTTATCTAAAAAGTGCTTTTAACTTCAATATACATGTTATAGAAGGTTTGGTTTTTATATAATGAAAGATAGTTAGGGTCCTTTAGAGGTGCCTATCATTTTGTCTGATTTTTCTGAATTTTCAATATTTAGACTGAATATAAATACAAACAAAAAGTTTTTGTAATAGTAAGTATTTTATGATTTTATAATATTTATTAGGGGGTTTTAATAACATGTAAAAACAAGTTTTTTATACTGTTGCCATAGCTTCTAAGGCATTGCAATAAACAGTGTCAGGAAGCAAGGGCACTTTAAATATGAAGTAGTTTTTACTAATGGTTCAATCAAGGATTTAACTATTTAATTGTTTAATTATGTTGAATGTGAGTATAAAATGGAGGTTTTTATGGCTGTTGAGTTGTCTGATGAAGTTGGGACATTTGCCTCGATGAAAGCGCTTACAATAAATTGGTCTTTGTGAAGTTTAAAGCAGCTAACTTGCTTTTTTGTTACTCTTCTGCAAGAAGCATGAGATCCTTTTTCAACTTATTTTAAAAATTATGCATTTGTCTACATTAAACAGATGATAACAAAACTGTTTGCTATCACTGTACTTAATTTTGGCAAAAGTAGAAACTTTGTCGGCTGTACAAAATCTATAGGAGACCATTTTTCTCTTCTAAGCTACTAATAAACTAAAGAAAAAACATTTTTGCAATAAAAAAGATTTCTGCTTAACTGTGGCAAATGTTGCCATAGCCATACTTCAGACAATCTAGTGTTTTCTTTTTTAAGGCTGCATTAAAAGCAACATATGATTCCACAGATGGACATCTGATAGGATAGTTCCTTCTAATCTCTTTCTGTTGTTAAGACAATATAGTTATTTTAAATTAAAATGTGATGTTCCTGTCTTTATTTGCAAAGAAAGGGGACAATTTGATTTATTAGAGAATATAAGGATTTTCTCTCTCTCTCTCTCTCTCTCTCTCTCTCTCTCTCTCCATGGCAGGGCTAATCACTCAGCAGTGTGAACACTGACTCTAGCTGATTGTAACTGCTGAAGTGACATGGACCTCATGTGCAAAATTGAGTAAAGGGGTTGTGGATGGATGTATGGATGAACGGATATGGATTATCTGTCTAGCTTCTACTAAGAACAGATTTTTTTCACACAATTTAAGTGCGTGGTCTATTTCAGAACTGCAGTAAAATATCATATCCAACTGTAAACAGAATAGTTAGTGTCTCACATATACCTTTGCATCCTTCAGTGCAGGAATTCATGCAATCAACACTAACGCTATAATTCTTTGTTCTCAAGGACATAAATTGATGACATTAACAGAAAGCCACTTGCACAGTTTATGCTCTGTAGGAGCTGTCCTAAAATGATTAGTATCCCTTTGTAAGCTAAACCTCATATACCTGTCTTGGGAGTCTAGTACTCAAGCAGCCTTGCACTCAGTATGTGGCACCACAGAGTGACACAGTCTTACCAATGTTATTTGTAGCCTGTATGTTGCCGCCAACAGAAATCATAGGAATGTTTGGTTTATAGTTTCACTTATATATGGGTAAACTCATAAGATCACTGTTAATCATTTTCAAGGTCAAAAGCCATTGAAAAAAAACCAATCTGTAAATGTAACTAAATTTCTTTAATCTAGGTTATTTATTTATCTAATATGTTTAAATGAAGTTATAGTACCAGATGCTTAAATATGAGTCACAAATATTTTCCACAGCCCTGGAACAGGCTTTGGCAGGTTCATCTCATGTAAGTGCCCTGTTCACTTTAATAAATAACTTGTTATTATCATGCCACAGACATTTGTCACAGGTATAGCATTCTGGCAGTATAGTCACACTGAAAAACATAATCACTTTAAGCTTTGTGAGTTACGGAAGATGTGAAGAGGTGCAAAAAGTCCTGAACTGTAAGTAACAAGCCTTTCATTAAATACTTTGAGTAACAAGCTTTTCATCAAAAAGGAAAGAGAAAAAAAGCTTTCCACTTAAATATTTAAGTTGCACTTATAGTGATCTGTGTGATGATACTTCATACGTTTTCACTTTTTTCTATGTTTTATCCCAAAAAAAAGTTATCTGTTTGAATTTTTTAATTTGTTCTGTTACCGTCTTGTAGCTTAACTGCCTTCTGAGAAGGTTGGGCATCAGGCTGGCAACTTGACACTGTATAAACACCACTGCCAATCAACCTGCGGACCAGTGATCTGCTGTGGTAACCTCTAACTGGGAAAATCCAAAAGACATTGCTTTGGAAGATTATGTTTCTATATCATACTACACTTCTATTTCAGCAAGTAGAATTACCTGTAAAAGCTAGCTATTTGTATTTTAAGCCCTGCTGGGCCTTAGTCTTGTAGTTTCATTCACAGTTGTGATAAAACTGTGAACTACTGCAAGATTTGAGCTCTGTGTAGTCATTTATTGCCAGATTTCTTCTATAAACAGTGTTACTGGTAAATTTCTGCATAGACTAGTGCCTTAAACTGTAGTAGAATTACAGTAGTGAGAATATTGTTTTTTTTTCTGCTCCTGCATTTGTGCTTCAATGCTTTCCCAGTTGTTGATATTTCAGTTTTGCTCCTACAGTTTTGTATTCTGCTTATCATTTACCTGCTGAAAACTGCATTCTCTTGACTTTCTGTTCCCCTGTTCTTTGTGTCTGCCCCAACCCCCACTGAGACATTAAACTGAAGTTTCTGAAATAACAACCAGTTCGTTGACCTGTCGCTCAGAGAAGTTGCATTCCAGGGTCTATATTATATTTTCGAAAGTTTCAAACATCGAACACCATATGGTCGACACCATATGAGCGATGTTTGAAATTTCGAAAATATAATAAAACAATAAAAATAAAAAACTATACTTTCCTAAATGCTGTAGGCAGGGGGGCAAGCCCTCCTGCACCCCCATATGGGAGGGCTGCAACCCACACACCCCTGCTACTTAAATATTCCTACTCTGAGACCGCACTGCATTGAAGTAAAGGGAAAATATTCCCTGCAGCGATTTCCATGTTACTCGCACGATATTTCAATGTTTCAACCAATCGGGTTCGCTCAATACACGTTCACCGTTTACAGTTTTCGATCACATGATAAGAACCTGCATTCCAGTGTCCTTGTGTTCCCATTCTTTGTGTCTGCCCCAACCCTGACACACTGAGACATTAAACTAAAGTATCTGAAAGAGCTCCAATACTGGATTTATTTGATTGGCTCCTATCTAGCTAGCCTGCTATGTCCAGCAAAGAGTGATCTCCAACTGGGGCCTTTTAAGCAAGACTTGGAGAGGAGTGGAAAGCCCAGTAACTAGTTTTTCATTAAAAAAGAAAGAGAAAAAAAAAGCTTTTATTTTAATTCTGCTTAAATATTTAAGTTACACTTATACTGACCTTTGTGATGATAATTCTTTGTACTTTTCTGCTTTTTTCCATGCTTTTAGACAAAAAAGTTATCAATGCATTTTTAGTTTGTTTTGTAACCTTAGTCTTGCAGCTTAATTTGCAACTGTGGGAAGATTATGTTTCTACATTATACTGCACTTCTATATCCACAAGTAGAGTTATTTGTAAAAGATAGCTGTTTGTATTTTAAACCCTGCTGGCACTAGTCTCGTAGTTTCTTTCACACTTGAGGCAGAACTGTGAACTTCTACTGGATTTGCACCTTATTTATTCATTTATTACTAGATTTTTTCCATAAACAGTGTTATTCGTAGATTTCTGCATAGTCTGGTATGTTAAACTGTAGTAGAATTACAATATTTAGAGTATTGTTTTTTCAGGTCCTGGATTTATGCTTCATTGTTTTACAGTTTTTGATATTCTAGCTTTGCCCCTTCTTCTTCATCTTCTTCTTCTTCTTTCAGCTTTTCCCAGTTAGGGGTCACCACAGCAGATCACCTGTTTCCATTTCTTCCTGTCCTCTGCATCTTGCTCTGTCACACCAACCACCTGCATGTCCTCTCTAACCACATCCATAAACCTTATCTTAGGCCTTCCTCTTTTCCCGTTACCTGGCAGCTTCATCCTTAACATCCTTTTCCTAATATACACAGCATCCCTCCTCAGCACATGTCCAAACCAACACAATCTCACCTCTCTAGCTTTGTCGCCAAACTGTCCAACCTGGGTAGACCCTCTAATATACTTATTCCTAATCCTGTCTACACTCGTCACACCCAGTGCAAATCTTAACATCTTTAACTCTGTCACATCCAGCTCTGACTCCTGCCTTTTTGTCAGTGCCACTGTCTCCAACCCATATAACATAGCTGGTCTCATTACCCTTTTGTAGACCTTCCCTTTCACTCTTACTGGTACTCATCTGTCACAAATCACTCCTGACACTCTTCTCCACCCACTCCACCCTGCCTGTACTCTCTTCTTCACCTCTCTTCCACACTCGCCATTACTCTGAACTGTTGACCCCAAGTATTTAAACTCATCCACCTTTGCCAAGTCTACTCCCTGCATCCTCACCATTCGTCTACCCTCCCTTTCATTCACATTCACACATATATATTCTGTCTTAGTCCGACTAACCTTCATTCCTCTCCTCTCTAGAGCATATCTCCACCTCTCCAGGGTCTCCTCAACCTGTTCCCTACTCTCACTACATATCACAATGTCATCTGCAAACATCATAGTCCACGGGGACTCCTGTCTGATCTCGTCTGTCAACCTGTCCATCACCAGTGCAAATAAGAAAGGGCTCAGAGCTGATCCTTGATGTAATCCCAACTCCACCTTAAATGCATCTGTCACTCCCACTGCAGATCTCACCACTGTCACACTACCCTTGTACATATCCTGTACCATTCTTACATACTTCTCTGCCACTCCTGACTTCCTCATACAATACCACAACTCCTCTCTAGGCACCCTGTCATATGCTTCCTCTAAGTCCACAAAGACACAATGCAACTCCTTCTGACCTTATCTGTACTTCTCCATCAACACTCTCAGAGCAAACATTGCATCTGTAGTGCTCTTTCCTGGCATGAAACCATACTGCTGATCACTAATCATCACCTCCCTTCTTATCCTAGCTTCCACTACTCTTTCCCATAATTTCAAACTGTGATGGATCAGTTTTATTCCAGCTTTGCCCCTATAGTTTTATATTCTGCTTATCATTTTCCTGCTTAAAGTTGCATTCCAGTGCATTTCTGTTCCTCTGTTCTTTCTGACTTCCCCATCCCCCACTGAGACATTAAGCTTTTGTTTCTGAAATTCTAACCTGCCTGGGTCATTGACCTGTAGCTCAGAAAAGTTGCATTCCAGTTCTTTTCTGTTCCCATGTTCTTTGTGTCTGCCCCCCACACTGAGACATTAAGCTAAAGTTTCTGAAAGACCTTCAATTTTAGCTTTATTTGAATGGATCCCTCTCTAGCTAGATTACCTCTTCCATGAACTTCTCTCAATCCTCCCACCCTTTTCCTGTTGTGGTTTTAAAAGGCTGTGTCTCTGGCCTCCACCCCTTATGGTAGTCTTATTTCCAAAGCCCCCCCTTTCATTGCTATTGTCTGTAGTGTAAGCTATTTAAGTACTCTACCCTTTTGCACAGATCCATGAAACTGTGTGCATATACAGCAAACCATTATTGCTATTGCGTAAACTTCCTTTACTACAGAGTGTCTCTTATTATTTTCTCCAGAACTCAACAAAGCTTGGTGTCCTAGCTTGTCTTCCAGAAGTGTTTTACTTGCATCCAGTGCCACCCAGGCAAATTTAGGTACTTTTCATTGCTAAATCACACTTGCTTAAGTTATTTTGAGTTATCACTACTGTTTCCTGCTTTTATTTGTGAGTTTCACTGTAGTTAGTTGTTTGATTGGTTTGTGGTAGCATTGTATTTGTGGGTCCCCTGTCCTGTATTTTCAAATTAGATGAATAAGGTTTATTCATCTTATGGCAGGAGGTATTTGCCTGGTCCAAGTTGAAAAATACATAAAGAGCTCCTAGCATATTTGTTCTATTGGCCAGAGGGCTCATTAGTTCATTTTCTGTGTTTTTTCTGTGTTGCTATAAATCTGGCACATTTGCATGGAGCTGCTGACTGTGCAGTTGTGGTTAGCAGTGCCCTGTACAGCAGCAAACACCCAGAAAGCAAATTTTCCTATAGAATGCTCCACAAAACTGTACCATGTAAAGCAGTAAATATAGAGCAAATATCTTGCATGTCAACAAGCTTAGAGCAGCTAGTTGAGCGTCAAGTTGCTATATCTATAGATTTAGTAGAATTTAGTATTGTGTAAACATTAAAGTTAGTAGAATTTAGTACTGTTTAGCATCATTTTTTGCAATAAAGTATCCTTATTAGTCTGCACTAACAATGCTCCCTTAAAAGCCTTCAAACCCCAATACACCACCCCTATAGCTCATCAATCAAAGGACTGAACAGCATGGATATCCAATTTCCTAACTTCTGTCTAGCCAGCTTGATGGATATGGACATCTTGAGACAGTGTAGCAATTGTCTCATGTTTACAGACAACCACTTAATCCTTGAGGAAATGGACACAGTATGTGAGTGGTGTACTTACACAATGATAGTGGAGGCTAAACTGTCACCAACAAGCACACATCTGGTTGTCAAAACCACATACACAACACCCACCCCACATAGCACAAAACACACACATAGAGTAACATATGCTGAGGCAGTTACAAAATTAATCTTCCTTAGCAACAAAGATCACCTAGAATGCCCATTGGCAAAACCATGCCTCATCAAGCCCAAAGGAATTCAGAAAAAACAACTAATACCACGCATGATAACACTCAATAGAACTCCAAACACTAAGCCTCTAAGGCAAGTAAATACACTTCCCAGCACTCTCTTCATAGGGGAGTCGGTTGTAAGACATATTGATGCCCCTTTAACCAGGCTTACCAAGGAGGAGATGACAGTTAGTTGCTTATCTGGAACCAGGAAGTGCTAAATCACACACACACTCCAGTCATTACTACACAGGTACCAGTATGATTCCCTCATAGTCCACAGAGGTGTAAATGAACCTGAGACATGCCTCCCTGAACTACATAAAGACAGAGTTTATGGAGCTCTCAGACTATGTGTCTCAAGCTGGTATGATCCTAGCACTGAGCAGCACATTACTCTTACCAAGGATGGTGCCACATTATAGGCCAAAGACGACTGATTTTAACAATTGGCTGTCTTTCTGATGTCATTCTATGGCTTCTGAATACTGGCTAAAACTTTGTCCAACCCCATAATGCCTTTTTTATGCAATACCAAATTGACAAACCTACCAACATAGTAAAATCAACTCAACTGAACCTCAACGTGTTAGTGCTTAATGCCAGTAGCCTAAATAAAAAACTACACTCCCTCCAAGCCCTCTTCAGACTTGATAATATAAATATCTGTGCAGTTACTGAGACATTGTTTATAGAGGCAGAAAGTTCCCCAGCAGTGCAAGGTTACAGTGCCTTCCACACTTTTAGACCAGTAGCTGCAGAGACAAGGGCTAAAAGTGGAGGTGTTTCAATATACATCAATAACAAGCATACCTCTAGGTTAGTCAAACAGAATGACATGCTGGAGTTCCTCCATATGCAGATCACCATAGACAAAATCCTGTAATATATCCTAGCCAGCTATAGGTCACCCTCCATGTCCAAAGAAGCTCAGAATGCATACTTGGACCTACTGGAGACACTTACCATCCAAGCTAACACCCTACTCATGGGAGACTTTACTTACCCTTCTATAGATGGTGAATCCTACATGACCTCAAATCTACAGACACAGAGATTCCTGGACTTCATAAATACAAATACCCTTGACCAAACAGTGAATATGCCCTCTAGAGGCTCTAATATATGGAACCTCATACAAATATGGGAGAACACTGCAACCCCCCCCCCCCCAATGTCTTGCCCTGCCTTCTTTGAAATCAAAATCAACCCCATAACCCCAATAAAACCAGTAATAGGAACTATTCCAAGGCAAACTACCTTTTATTAAGTGATGGCTTGTCAAAATTCAATGCCCTGCCAAATTCCAAGAATACAGCAGCCTTTGCTGAATTGCTGTCAGAAACTCTGTACAACCATGTCAATGGCAGCATAAAGGCTGCTGTACCTATCAGAATTAAATCCAGAACTAGCTGAAGAAACAAACTGCCCTGATGCAATCCTAAACTAAACACATTGTATAACAATAGGAAAAAACAAAGTTATGGCAAAAATCAGTTATGATAATTCTCAAAAAGAAATTCTCTCACAAAACTAAATAGACAACTAAGAGGATTAATTAGGGCAAACAAAGATAACCATGTGAACTGAGTGAAAGATAACCATAAGGCTTTAATCAGCTATGTCACAAACTTCAAGGGCAGCACACAATAATGTGCTGAACTGGTAGATAATGGTGCCATATTCACCGAGTCTGGCAATATAGTGAACCTGTTAGCAGACAAATTTAGTTCCAACTTCCCTCCTCCACCCCAACCATCCCTAAAGGAATACCCTTAAACATAACCCCTCCAACTATAACTATGGAGCATGCACTGGCTGCACTCGCTAAGGCCAAGAATACAGCCTCAGTGGGTCCCAATGACATCTTGGAATACCTCCTGAACAGTCTAAAATATAACTTATTAGGACTACTGGAGTCACTATTTAACTATAATCTTAAAACAGGCTTTGTGCCAAGAGAATGGAGGACTGCAGCCGTCATCCCCCTCATAAGGGAGGACCTTCAACATATCCTGCAAACTAGAGACACATTAGTCTGACTTGAATTATTTGCAAAGCCATGGAAAGAATTATCATATAAATTATCAGCAAAGACATAGGAGACCTCCAGACACTGGATTCGTCCAAATTTAGCATTGTCAAAGGATGAATTTCTTTGAAATGGTCACTAAGGCAATGGATTAGGGGAAGGTGGTGCATAATGCCTACCTAGAGCTGGCTAAAGCATTTGATACAATTCCCAACTCAGGCATTGTCAACAAAGTTACAGAACTAGACATGAACCCTTTTACAACATGCTGAAGAGTTAGCTGGCTCGGGTATAAGACCCAAGAGGTTAGGATTAGTGAGGCAACCTCCACAAAGAGGCAGGTTACCAGTATAGTCCCTTAGGGTTCTGTGCTGGGCCTGCTCCTCTTTGGCATCTACTTCTTGGAGTTCAAAGTAAATGTCAAAAGCCTCTGGGTGACCAAGTTCACAGATGATTGCAAACTGGGAGCAGTCATTAAATCCCCCCAAGATGAAAAATCTCTTCAGTAAGGTCTAACACAGACAAACACTTGGTGCCAAAACCATGGCTTAAAGCTCGGTGCCAACAAATGCATTATAGTGCCTTTTGGGAAGACAGCCATACTGGGTACCTATGTTATCAATAATACACCCCTAAAAGTTGATTCACTAGTCAGGGATCTAGGAACCCATGTAGACAGTAACCTGGCCTTTGACCCATGTGTATCCAAGGTAGTAAGAAAATACTTATGTGTTGCTCAACTTATAAGTAAGGACATGACATCTAGGCCCAGAGAGGTCATCAGACCACTGCACTCAGCCCTCATCAGACTCATCATAGAGTATAATACCCCCTTCAGTATGTGCCTAGCCTGATACCTGCACCACAAATGTTCCTTACAAAAGGAATACAGGGAGTAAACACAATGTCCGATGCTGATCACCTCAAAGCCCTGTCCCATTACGCAGTATAATACAGACGTCTGAGAGGTGATCTTTGTCTAGCATGCAAGGCATCCCTGGAACCTATTTTGAGGAACCTTTTGCACATCCGCAAAACAAACAGCATCAGAACTACCAGATCAAAAGGATTAAATTTTGCTTGCGACATAAATAGGACATGCTGGAGAAACAGATATGTTTCTCAGAAAATTCCAGTTCCCTGGAACTGGGCTTTTCATCCATGTGAAGCAGAGTTCCTCTCTAACTCTATGTTAGTGCAACTTGGTCCAATGGAGTGGTAATCAGAAATCCTTAGCCTAATATGCAGCTGTGAATCTATGAATCTAAGCATAATTTATCTTGCATTAGACTACAGTTATGCTAATACATTTAGTTTCTGCAATGTAGTACAATGGTCCTTTCCAAAAAAAATGGAATTTATCTACTAAATTATTTATGACTAGAGTCTAAGTGTTTAATCTCAGTAAATTTTTGCAGATAAAAACTAGAATTCTATTCAGTACTAAGACTTAATAAAACTCCATGCAACTGAAGCAGTATTCTATCACTCCTAGTAGAGATTTACTTCAAATGTTGTTGATAAATGGCTTTATGAATTATCTTTATGTTATTAGGCTTAAAAGTGAGATGAGATTTAAAATGGTCATCATTAATAAACAATTACATAACTACATAAGGGTGGTATGCACTGTGACAAATGCCAAAACTGTAGTGAACTCCCACCTGCCATGACTGCAGGGGTCTTTGGAAATAAGCTGTACTGTTCCAAAAGCAGGTATAGATTTGAACTGGGTGAAGAACATAAGGGTTTATCATGTGCCTGGTGAGGACTGTGTGCATTGTGGGGGTGGTGTGGTGGCAATGTGGTTGTTTGTGTGTGTGTGTGTGTGTGTGTGTGTGTGTGTGTGTGTGTGTGTGTGTGTGTGTGTGTGCGTGCTAGCTTGTACTACTGTGTGTGTGTGTGTGTGTGTGTGTGTGTGTGTGTGTGTGCGTGTGTGTGTGCATGCTAGCTTGTACCACTGTGTGTGTGTGTGTGTGTGTGTGTGTGTGTGTGTGTGTGTGTGTGTGTGTGTGTGTGTGTGTGTGTCTGTGTGAGTCTCACTGTGTATGACTGCATGTGTGTATGGAACTGTGGTATTGCCTATGTGTGACAGTATGTCAATGTGTCTTTGTACATATGTGTGCGTGTCTCTTTGCACATGTTAGGGGAATAGATCCAAACAGGGAAATACAAGGGAACAGCCAGGTGCGCAGTTCTTAAGTTGGCCTTGTTCTGGACTTGCAAGGCAGGAGTGCTGCTTAGTTTTATGATTCTCACTCCAGTCATGTCTGCAGAACTCACATAGTGCGCAGGCCTTGTTCAGGACTACACACTGTGTATCCTTAGGATCTATCCCATGTTGTAAACCCAGGTGTAAATATCTTTTATTGCAAGGATAACTTTTTAGTATCCTCTGATGTAAAATAAACCCAAATTTCGCAGCCATCCAGAATATACAAGTTACAAATTAGAAAAATAACTCATTAACTAAGGCTGAGTCCACTAGTGATCCCTGTGGTAAACCACATTGTATAGTTAACTAGTTACTGGAATTCCACTGCATTTGCATATGCTGCCATGTTTTAAGGCAGGCTGTGGATCTATTTTATAATATAACTGACATCATATGCTTTCAGCCTCTCAATAATTCCTAAGTGTGCAACAGTATCAAATGTTTTTAGAGATCCAGATACATAGCTAGTTCTGGAATGCACATATCAAAGGACTGACATACTGATTTATACTTTTAGGCATGATTTGGCCCACTAAAGCCACATACAAATGCATCACTTGTAACACTTCCCAATAATAGAAGCCATGCTTAAAGGTCTTCAATTTATACTGCTCTAAATAGAACAATCTGTATTCTTTAGGAAGATAGGTATGCTGAATAAGCATTTATTAAATAGCTTATGTAGAGATAATAAAGAATCCTAGGTTAAAAATCAAATGACTAGTTAAATTAGGGTGCATGCCACAGAAGGCTCTAGCTTTGTCAGAGGTATTATCTTTTTATCATTTCTTGAGTGACTGTATGCACAAAAATCATGCCATATAAAACTGAAGTTGTAAGCCTTGGCAGAAGTGATCCGTTATTGTAAAAAGAGAAAGAGAGCACAAAAGAATGCAACTTTAAACAGCTATGGTCTGTAGTCAGTAAGAGTCTTTTAACATAACATGCAGCATTTCTTTCTCATCAACTTCTCAGTAAGAAGACACAGCTTGTCTCAACAAACTTTCAATAAATGACAGGTGAAGATTTACAGCTGAATCCAAAAAACTGCTGCACCTGCTCACTGAACTATCAGATAAATCATTCGTACTTGGAACAGAAAGTCTTCCTGTGTTTGAAAAGGTTAATACCAATTTTTAAAACAATTTGGCATTTATTGATCATGTCTCATCAGATGTTAAACCTGCATATTATCTCTGTGAGTTAAGGAATCAGACTCCTGGGAATAAATTATGGATATCTATAAATTTAAATCACCTGCTGCCTGGTTGTCATGCAATATTCATAGGGCTTTCTATGGAAATTTTGTTCATCTACAACTCTCACAAAAAATTGTGGACTGATTTCTGTCTGGAGATTCCAAACAGGTTAATTTACCACTGGCACTGCCTGATTTTTGATTTTTGTCAGTAATGTAGTACATATTTTTAATGTAGGTGTTTTATTCATTAAAGCGTATACATTCTAGTAATCCAAAGCATCAGTTAGCATCTTCTGTCACCCACTGATAGCTCTGTTGTCCTGAAAGGAGGTTACAAGAAGTTTCAAGGAAGGAATATAACTTCAAACAAAAAGATGATGTTCACTTATTTATGCGTCAACGTTTTTTTAGCACTCTCTCTCTCTCTCTTTCTCTCTCTGTCTCTCTCTCTCTTTTATCAGTGCATTTGAGACGCCTGAATATTGAATATTTCAAATGCCTTTGAACGGCAGTCTGCATTTGCAAGCATATTATGTTGCTCTTATGTTTATTTTGCTTTGCAGTGCTAAACAACAATTCAACAAAAATACTGATCAGAGTCTCCCCATATGTGTATATCTGTATGTTTTTGCTGTATGTCTGTGAGAGACAAGTACAAACAGTCTGTTGAAGCATTCATGTGGAAAGTGAAAGTGCTTACTCGGAACGCGTTATATATTTTTGTTTTATTGTGTTTTATTCTAATAAATGGTCAACTTCTCATTGTTGTGGTGTATCTTCAACCAGTTCTGCTTTTGGATTTTCTAAGTACAAATTAAAACTCAGAAATTCAGATAGCGGAGATTTCATTCTTAGGCTGTACTGGTTCAAGAAAAGCATCAGAATAAACATAAACTACAAATGATATTTAAAGCTGATTTTCATCATTGTGCAACCTTGATTAGAGAGTACTTCCTCAGGTGAGGGAACTGACCTTAAAAGCTATTCTATTATCCGTCTAATATGCTTGTTAAATGATGCTCCAAAAAGTAAACTTGTTTTACTAATTAAAGTAAATAATGAGGACTTGTTTTTTAAATCTGTGAGGCTCTGTTAAAGAAAGGTCATAAATTTTAAATGAGTTACTACTTTCAAACACCGCAGACAAAGGCCAGGATTCAAAAAAATGCTCCCACAGTTACATAACTTTTATACCACTTGTAGGTCAGTTTACACGATCATTGGAAATACAATTTAGAATCACATTTAGCCACAATGAGGAAGATGTTATTACTGGTTAATTTGCATTTTTCTAAATCACTCCAATTATATAAAAATCACTCTGTTGTGGCAAATACTTCTTATGGTCCATATATTGTGTTGGCACAGGCACCCCATGTAAACTCACACACACACACACACACACACACACACACACACACACACACACACACACACACACACACACGCGCGCGCGCGCGCACACACATTCAGGCATTCATGCACACAAACTCACACACTTACACACACATCCAATCAATACATCACACACTGGAATGGACTCACAGACTCACTCATCTGTTCACTCAGGCATACACAGACACAGGCACACACACGCACACACACACACGTGCACAGACACACACACACGTGCACAGACACACACGCACACACACACACGCACACACGCACACACGCACACACGCACACACGCACACACACACACACACACACACACACACACACACACACACACACACACACACACGCACACACACATACACAGAGTTATCATAATCCATTCATAGTCCTACAACTATGCACACGCACTGCCATACACATGGAAACATTTACACTCCCCTCCACCACCAGCTCTCTGCTTTACTTCACAAAACTTACCTGCAGTGTCGCTTTTCATTGAATCAAATGAGTGACGTTAGCCTTTCAGCCAAGCTAATTTTCATGACTGGCCATGCTGCACAAGCCTACCAATTGCTTGGCAGCATAAATGTTTATTAAATGAGCATGTCTGTGTGTGAGTTTACATGGGGTGCCTGTGCCAACACAATGCATGGACCATAAGAAGTATTTGCCACAACAGAGTGATTTTTACATAATTGGAGTGATTTACAAAGACCGCCATTCAAGTCCTAGCCAGTTATAGATCCCCCCCCATGGGGCACAACACCCATGAAGCCTACTTAATCAAACTGAAGACAATCCAAATTTTACCAAACACCCTGTTATGGGGGATTTCAATTATCCCACCATCAACTGGGAAACCTACTCTAACCCAAATTCACTAGCACAAAAGTTCCTTGACTTTGTGAATTCAAACACCCTGGAGCAAATTGTCCATACCCCAAAAAAGGAACAAACAAAGCCCTATCCAAGGCAAAGAACACGGCCTATATTGGGACAAGATGACATCCCAGGCTATTTTCTAAACAGGCTAAAACATGAAGTAGCAAGCATTACCACTAAGTACTCATTTCAAACATAGCCTAACCACAAGTTTTGTTCCTGCAGAATGGAGAACAGCAACATTTATTCTCCTTCACAAAGGTGTTCTAGCAACAGACTCGGGGAATTACAGACCCATAAGTCTGATCAGCCTCATCTGTAAGGCCATGGAACATATAATTATGGACCTCATAAATAAAGACATAGGTAACCTCTAGACCTGGACCCTACCCTATTCAGCTTGGTGAAGGGCCAATCCTGCCTGTTAAATATGGGGATTTCTTTAAAAGTGTGACCAAGGCCATTGATGAGGGAAGATCTGTGCACACAGCATACCTCGACTTGGCAGAGGCTTTCAACACAATCCCACAATCAGGAATTACAGATAAACTTAGCAAACTGAATGCAAACCCCTTCATTGTAAGATGGGTTACCAGCTGGCTCACAAACTGGACACATAGTATCAAACTGGGTGACTACACATCAACCAGCAGACCTATTACCAGTGGGGTGCCACAGGGGTCAGTGCTGAGCCCCCTACTGTTTGGTATATACTCCTCAGAAGTTCAGGTCAAAACTAAAGGGTTGTGCCTACCAAGTCTGCAGATGATTGCAAACTAGTTGAAATCATTGAATTCCCAAATGATGTTAATATACTCCAGGATTATCTCACGCAGACCAACGACTGGTGCATTAGTCACAGTCTCAATCTGAATGTAAAGTAATGAGTCATCATTCTCTTCGGCACAATATCCCTTCACACTATCAAATCAATAACAACACCCTAAGTACCCAAGAAGTGGTAAGAGACCTGGGATTACAGGTTAACCTCAACCTTAACTTCAACCACCGTGCCCACCATTATTAGGAATATTTTCCACGTAGCTCACTTGATTAGTAAAGGCATCGCCTTGAGAGCAAAAGAAGTTATAACCCTCCTGTACTCGGCACTTATCTGGTCCATAATTAAGCATAATGCCCCATTTGGTATGTACCATACTAAGCATCTACAGCAATTAGAGAGACCTCAGAGGCTTCTAACAAAGAAGATCAAGGGACTCCAGCATGTGCCTTACACGGACCCACTAAAATCCCTGTCACTATACTCTGTATTGTACAGACTTCTTAGGGAAGACTACAGAGCAATCCAAGACCCAAACCTAAAAAGCTTACTGCATATATGTAAATCAAATGGGTCTAGGGCTACCCATTCCAGGAACTTAAATATGGCCTTTGACTTAAATAGGACATGCTGGATGGACAGATTTATCTCCTAGCGACTGCCACATCTTTGGAACAGGCTACCAATTAATGTGAAACAGAGCACCTGTATGACACGGTTCAAGACGAAACTGGATGAGTGGATGGTGTACTGTAAATTCTTACTGAAGATAGTATTCACAACCTTCATGGACATGGACAGTCATCTCTAATGCAGTCTTGGGTATTGCTAAGTACCTCTATGGTATTACATTGGGTTGAAACGGCTTGGCTTAAAAAGACCTCCAGGTTGATAGCCTAGTAATCTCTTATGATCCTATGATTTCTATGATCCTATGAGCTATCTTGGGCATTGCCAGGGTAGAGCACATTGCTAATTAATATTAACCACTCCCTCAGATTGCCTTATTATCTTACATCATGGCTGGTAAGACCACCTACTGTGGTGATTTCTCTGATTGTAGAAAATCACTGCAGTGGTCCAGTCTCCAAATTGAAAATGGTTACTGCACAAGGTTGGCCTCTCATGGCAGAGCTTACCACTCCCAGTGAGCTTTTCTGAATCCTGGCCCAAGGTATATCTGTTCATGTTATGTACCTGCATCTAAAAAAGCATCTCACACATACCTCTCAACTTCTTAGATCCAGAAATCTGGACAAAACCATAAATAAAAGTGGGACAAAGTCTCAAAAATAGTGTCAATTTTTAAATATTGGTCTTACAAACTTAAAACGTTGATAGAATAATAGGTTTTGCATTAGCATGAATTTTCTGAAGGGTATGAACCTTGAAAGTCAAATGTATGTCAGTATTTGGTAACTTCAGTCTTAAAAGATTTGCCACTAGTTTGCCAGAAAACCACAATTTTATGAAAAAAATGGACCACAAATATGAGGCAAAAATCTGTACATTTGAGAGGTATGGTCTGAAACCATACATTCATTAGCATTATAGATAGTATAATGGAATGTTAAGTAAACACAATTGTGAACTTTTCTACATCTGGCTGTTAAGCAGAACTCAGAATGTAGAACTAGCTGGAAGGATAACAGAGGGATTTGTCCGGAGGGCATTATTAATCAGCATCCTTGCCAGTGGGCTGCATCTTGGCTCAGTGGCAAGACCTTTACCTTACAGCTCCAGACTTCAGTCATGACTTCCAGTCACTCTGTGTGAGGACTTTGCTTCCCCTTCCAGGTCTGTGCAAATTCTTGAGGCAGATACCCAGTATACACCTACCTTGTCCCCTGGTTACTGTATGTCACATTTATCCTTGTTCTTGTGGCCCAAGCTATGGCTTGTTCATTTACCCAACTAACAAATAAATGAATAAATGAAAATAAAAAATAATAATTACAATTTTAAATAAACTAGAATTAAAAGGCATAAACACAAGGGATCACATATGGGTAACTGACTATGATATAAGATGTTTAGGTACTTACGTATTATCGCAACCAGATTTTTGCTATAATACGGCTTGCTTCCCGGTGTGTGACTGTAACCAGAAATGTATGCAGAATCACACAGGGAATGTTATCTGTAAAAAAAAAAAACACTTTGTTGAGGTAGGAATAGTGTGGTACTTGAAAAATGACTGCTTGTTTGAACCTATGCCATTTCCCAACATCATGTCAGTCATAGTGCTTTTCCAAGTCCTGTTATGTGTGCACGCAACCCAGCAGAGCCACATCTGCAGCATATATTCCCTTCCCCGAACTAGCAGCCCAAAAGGGGTAATAAGCAACTGACAGTTCACACACCATCCAAAAAGGGGGAGAAAGGTAACACCTACAGACATGATTCAGTTATTATTAAACACACACATCACAGAAAGCATGACACTCCGGGGGTGTGAAATTTTCATGTGAAAATGCAGAAGCGCAAAAGACTGTTTCAGGAAGAGTAAAACCTTACAACCTGTACGTTTGCTACTGGGGACAAAAACACCGAAATAGCCAGTCAAAATCTTTCAGATGAGTAAAATAAAATCTGAGTACTGGCCATGAACATAAGGATGGTATATTCCCGATTAACTTAGCCTATGTTGCGCTTGTAATCAGGAAGGCAGGATCTGCCATGCGCTGCATGCAGCAGTATGTAGTTCACTGGCAAAGTGAGACATGCCAGTCAGGACTCCAAAATTTGGCAGTTAGTCCTCTCCCTGCCTCAAAACCATGTATGCCACAATTTCACTTACTTACTTACTTACACTCCCTT
This sequence comes from Protopterus annectens, assembly GCF_019279795.1. Lineage (NCBI taxonomy): Eukaryota > Metazoa > Chordata > Ceratodontiformes > Protopteridae > Protopterus > Protopterus annectens. The sequence continues at coordinate 1,514,505,278 of NC_056737.1, forward strand.
TTTCAGCTTAATAGACCTGCTGTCTCAGACATGGGAGTAAATTCGTAACTGCAAAAATCTGGTTGCGATAATACGTAAGTACCGAAGTTTAGTTTTGGGACTCCTGATTTGTATAGGTGGATTGAGCTGCTTACAACCTTCCTCCACATATCTTATATGCAGGAGAAATATAAAGAAGCGTCATAGTTGTAAGTTAAATAAAAAGATAGAGCAGTGGATATTCTGAGACCTTATATGTTAAAATCTGAAGCATATTATTGAAGAAAGATTGCCACCATAAAAGAAAGCATGACAGAAATGGGCTTGACAATAAAATATGTGCAGGACAGTCAGCAACAAAGCACTGAATTACATGTAATAGTCCATGATTTTTTTGGAAAGAAAAAAGCTGAATTAAAAATAGATGATTACATCAAGGATAACTAACAATAGAAATTTTCACGAAGTCACCATACCTCTCGACCTCTTTGCCCAAGAAATCTGGACAAAGCCTGACATAAAGGGAGTACAAAGGCCCAAAAATAGGGACAGATTTTAAATATTGTTCTTATAAACTTAGAAAATTGATAGAATAACAGGATATGTATTACAATGCATTTTCTTAAGGATATGAAGTCTGAAACTCAAATGTATGATATTATTTACTAATTTTATTCCTCATATCATCCCAGTGATTTGCCAAAAAGCCAAAAATTTTATGAGGAACAGATCGAAATTTGGAGGCAAAAATCTGGACATTCTGCAAAAGTCTGGACAGTTGAGGGGTATGGAAGTCATCATTTTAGTGAGTGAGCACTCCGGCATGCTATAACATATAATTCAAGAGAATAAAGGCTCAAAGCAAAAATGGCTATGAGGGAGGTGAGGCTGTATGTATTTAATGTCTCACTAGAAATGCCTTTTAAATGATGATAGCACATATGTTAAAGTGGATAAAAGGTTTATAAGTAACTTGTTGAAACATGTTCAAGATACACTGTATGACCTGTTAATGTGCAGGGTTATAGATGAACAGTTATACCAATTCTTATCGGTGGACCATCCAGTACTACCTATTATTAAGGGTCTGACAAAAATAAACAAAGATTCTGTGAATCCACCAATGTGCCCCATAGTTGCTGGGTCAGGATGGGTGACAGAACCACACTCAATGTTTGTGGAAGAAAATTGAAGAAAGTTTTATTATCTGTGCCTACAATTTTGAAGGATGCCAAGCATTTTTGTGTGATTTACATCTATTTATGGATTCTGTTAATGAAGCTTTTGGTTGATTTCCGGTGACATTGGATGTAAAAAATCTGTTTACCAATATACCGAATGATTTTGAGATAAAGGCTATAAGGGACATAACTGAATGCAACAAGTGAATATAATAATGATGCCATCATGCTTATTTGTATGTTGTTAGAGATAATATTAGAGAATAATGTATTGACTTTTTATAATGACATCTATTTGCAAAAATGCGGTGTTGCTATGGGCACCCCATGTGCAAATTCTTATGCACATTTAGTGATGTATTACTGGGAGGAAAGGTATGGCCATAAGAATAATTTGTATTATGAGCTTATCAATTTCTATCATTGTTTTGTTGATATTGTTATTTTGTAGGGATGGTAGTGAACCTTTATTACAACAATTTTTATCATACTTAGAAACAACTACCAACTTTTTAAGGTTCACTATGACAGCCTCACATTCCAAGGTTGTTTTTTTGATGTTTGTCTGTATATGGGTCCATCAGGTATCATTAATACTGAGCTACATAGGAAATCACGCTGGAAAAACAGGTCTGTATTATGAATGTGAAAAACCATATGAGCGAATACGATGTCGACCCATATTGCGTGAAGTACAGAAATCCCGAACGTACAAAACCGCGAATTCCAAAATGTCGATTTGTTTTAGTTGGCCCATCTGCGGTATAGCTCCGTAAGGTAAGTGTGCGATAGATAGGACTTTAGTGTTAGGATTTGGGTTAAGGTAAGTGTATAGATAGGTAATGTATGTAAGGTTTACTGTAGTGTTAGAAGTAGGGTTATTTTAAGTGTATGTATGTGTATTGTTTATTTTGTTTGGGTGTATGTCTGCAGGGGAAGTGTGCGGTAGTTATGGACCTTAGGGTTAGGGAGGGGTTAACGTTAGTGCATAGATAGTTGTGTATGTGGGGTTTAGTGTAGTGTTGGAGGTAGGGTTTTGTTAAATGTATGTATGTGGATTATTTATTTTGTTTGGGTGTGTGTAGGGGACGTGTGTGGTAGTTACGGACCTTAGGGTTAGGGAGGGGTTAAGGATAGTGCATAATTAGTTGTGTATGTGGGGTTTAGTGTAGGGTTAGAGGTAGGGTTTTGGTGCTTCACCTTAGGTTAGAAGTAGGGTTTGGTTAGTGTATGTGTGTGGTTTATTTATTTTCTTTGGGTAGGTAGTATGTAGCAGGTGGTGGGGTTGGCCGACTATAACAGTTCGATATTTTTTTTTTTCGCGGTTTAGTGCATTTGGGATTTTCGCAGTTTGCGGCATAGGTGTCAACGTTTAAGTATAGAATAGGGTTTTTCACTTTGGTAATATAGACCCTGGAAAAACAGTTTATTATCTCATGGGAGCATGCTCCCTAGACATGTGTTCCCGAATATTATCAATGGGCAGTTTACGAGCCTCTAGATTGTGTATGTCAGAGAATAGCCTTATCTGAACAATGAGAACACTTAGTGCACAATTTTTGGCTAGAGGCTATAATAAAAAACAGATAGTATTAAAAATGAGGTGATAGGTAAGAGATGTAGAAAAGCTAAACCTTATTATTCAGATTATCACAGAGATGAACCTGCTACTGATCATGTTAATGCGACCTTTACTCAGCATGGATTGAGGCTTGTCACTAAATGCACGAATGATGTGGCTCTTATATGTAATATCATATGTAAGAACTGGCAGATTCTGACTACTGATGCCAAAACAGCTGAGATAGTAGGTTCTACACTCAGGTTTGGTTGTAAGAAATGCAATAACCTAAAAGATTTGCTGTGTAATCAAAGCAACCTACAATTTTATCATGTGAGAGAGCAGGGACATTTCCCTGTCGAAGGTACAAAACTTGCACGGCCATCTCGAAACAGCAGGTATTTAAGCACCCTTGTTTTGATTTTATTTTCAAACCGAAATGTTATGTAGACTCTCAGACATCACACCTTAACTATTTGACAACCTGTGATGCATGTACATGTTTTTATGTTGGGAAGACAGTAAAGAAATGTAAAGAAAGCATACTATAACATATGTATGATATTAAGAATATGAATATAAATAATGCATTAGCCAAGCATATTAATGAGAATAATGGCCACAAGTTTTCTTTTAAAGCCTTAGAATGTATAAAGGAAAATAAAGGGTGATTTAAACAATCGAGTAAAGCAGATGGAATTAAAATGGATAGTCAAGTTACAATCAGACAAACATCCAGGGATTAATGCTAGTATTTGTTTAAAACCTGCCCTGAGGGGGCGAAAATTGAACTGTTAATATTATTGGCTGATAGTTTGATTTGTTTTATGACTGGTGCATTCTGTTTTTAAAAGTATGCTACTTTGGTTTTATAAATGGATCTGAAAAAGCGTACAACACACGAAAGAGCTTATCCGTTGGTTTGCTTTACTTGTGTTTTATTAAAGTTTATGCTGACAACCAGGGTAGCCTTGCCAGTCTTTTCTGTGATTCACTAGAAGAGCAGGAAGATACAGCCAGAAGAAAAAAAAACTTAAGAATAAATGGAGTTCCTGCAGGGCAGGAAGAATGAGACTGTAGATTGTTTATGATGGCTAAATTGGTGAAATGGAGACAGTTAACAGCAGAGAAAGCCCTGAATGAAACAGCACATAGAATCACTTGGTTTCTCCCTTTTGTAATTACTACTATTGGAACTATCTGGGTATATTTCTTCCACATTGCTCTCGTTTTTGCTTGCAAATCCTGATATTTTATGACTTTTTGTCTCTCTGTACACAAGACAATGTAGTCACTGGGTGTGGTGATTTCAATGATCAATGCTACTTTTGTCTTCTTTTCTTGGACCACTATATCCGGTTTCTAGCATCTATCTTTTGAACTGTTGTTAATGGATGATTCCACATGATGTAGACTTCATCATTTTCTATGATCCTTTGTGGATCATGTTTCCAGTGTTTTTCAGCCACTTCAGTGCCATAATGTCTTGCCACATTATTATGCCTTTCAGTATACAGTCCGTCTGGCATTAGTATGTTGCAACCAACAACAGGGTGTGCAACTGTTTCCAATTCTGTTTTACAAAACGTACATTTGTCTGTTTCTCCGACATGTTCAATGGACTTTGTAAACCAGCATGTACACAGTCCACTATCTTGGGCCGCCAATATTAACTTTCCATCTGTTGGTTTGAATTCCCCTCTCCTTAACCATTCCTGCATTCATTCCTGATCAACATGAGATTCTTCCAGAAATTTTCTATACTTGCAACTATATTTATGCATTTTCCACATTTCTTGTATTCTCATCTGGTCCTTCACCTTATATTTTTTCTTTTGTTTTTTGGCACATTCATTTGCTGCCTGATTTTTATCTAGTTCTGGTTTGATTTCCATTCCTGCTTGATGCCGATATAATTTTGCTAGATTAAGCAGGGAAGTCATCTTAGATTTATTCTCCTCATGTTCCAAAACTTTCACTACGTTTGGGTTTTGTGAGGTCAGCAGATGTGTGGAGTCCCACAACTGCAGATCTATGCATGTAATCAATTTTAAGGAGGCCCATCCCTCCTTTAGAATGGGGAATATCTTGGTATGCACTGATTTTTATAAATCATTTGGTGAGCATATAGCATCCTTCCTATTTTCCTATTTAATCTATCCAACACATTTTGGGGCCAGTCAGTAACTCCAAAACTGTAAGTTAGGACAGGAAGAGCAAATTGGTTTATAGTTTGGATTTTGTTACTAGATGTCAATGCTGTTTTCAGGATTAATTTAAGTCTTCTGAAGTATTCCTTACTAAGTTTTATTTTCAGTTGCTTGTTTTATTGTTGATCCTTCATCACTTCCCAAATATTTATACACTCCATCTTGCTGAAGTTCTTTCATATCATATTCTTGTCTCAAACTGATGTTTTTCTGGTCTTGCAGTTTTCCTGCTTTAAAGGTTGCTTTTGCACATTTATCAAGATCAAATGACATTCTTATATCATCTGAAAAAGTTTTAACAACTTGCAGTTGTGCTTTCAGTTCCTCACTGTTGAGCTATACAGTTTTAAATCATTAACAAAGAAAAAGATGAGAAGTCTTTATACTTTGTTGTTTTCTAGGAGCCATGTTATACCCATGGCCTAGGTTGTTAAAGGGTTAAAGGCAAGACAGAATAACAGCGGTGACAAAGATTCACCCTGGAAGTTCGCCCTTTAAAATTTTATCTCTGGAATAATAATTTGCCCTTTATCATGGCTTAATTGCAAAGTGGTCTGCCACTGTTTCATGGTCAGTGTAATGTAGCAGATCAGTGTAGGATGTATCTTATGCATTTTTAAGCACTCTTTTATCCATGAATATAGGATACTTTTGACAGTTCTCCACTATGGCTTTATTTAATGAAAAATGGTACTTTATCCCATATGACTTTCTTTTATTGTCCTTTTGTTCTATTGCCATAATTGAGTTTTCTTCTAAATGCTATAAACTCTGTCAGCATCAATTCCCGTATATAGTTTATACATCATTGGAAGTCAAGTTATAGGTCTATAACTTTTAGGGTAGCTTGCTGGTTCACTGTTAAGTAGGAGCATTGTTTTTCCTGCTGTTAGCCGGGTTGGTGTCTGTTATTCTTACTCATGGCTAAATTTTCATGCAAAGATGTTAATACTTTTAGCCAAAAGCTAGGTACTGCATCTGGGCCTGGGGCTTTCCAATTAGAGGCTTTTCTTAACTTTATTTCAATCTCTTTGGCTGTTACTTTATCCCATCTCATATCCTGTACCTTTAAACTTCTTATTCTTCTAATTCTTCTATCTATTTGGCATCTTTTTATGCTCCACAGAATCTTCATAGATGCTTCTTCAAAATGTATCCATTTCTTTTTTTTTGGCAGTCTTTCAATTCCTTTTACCTTGTTTCCCAATTCTCTATAAAACGTTTTGGGGGTCATCAATAAATTGCTTATTTTCTACTTTTCCTTCATATTTTCTGCTGAGATTTTTAGTTTGTTATTTGCAATAGTGCATGACAGATCCTGATCTGGTCTAATACTGCACATTGCTTTCATCACGTCTATCTTTCTTAGTATTTTTGTTGATCTGTTCCCTCTTCTACATTCCTATAACAGTGACACTTCTTGTCTTAATTGCTTTATAGTTTTCTGTATTCGATACTTCCATGATGGCATTTAATTTCCTGGTTTCCAGAAAGGTGTAGGCAAATGGCACCCAGATAAATAATTTTCCATTTTGCAACCCATTTGAACAAAGACAAAGTCTCAACTCAGAATTGGCAACCTGGGCAAAGAATTAAGTGTGGTGATGCCATGGTATATGTTGACCTTGACTTCTCAGCTCAAACCAGGAAACCCAAGCATTTGCTCTGATGCAGCATCAATGTAAAATCAAGGGACTTAAATATAAGATTGTTTATCTCGCAGTTATGAAGATTTTTACACCGTCAGGAATGAAATCATTTCCAGACCCTGAAAAGACAATGAGGGAGCTGGAAGGACATAGTATAAAGCAGACTAACAAGTACCAGTGACCATTTAACTTGGACAAGGCCATGGTTTAGGAGCAAATTGTACCCGGGGGGACACCACTGAGCAGTTCAAGGAGCTATTCTCTATATTCCATAAATATGAGACTTTGAGAGACAGAGAGGATATTATCAAGATAAGAAGACAGAGTAATGTAGAAAGAGAAGTTCATAGTACTGAATTAGTCATCAGATTATCTTAATATGAGGTGGATCCTAGATGGCATTCTGAAAGCAGCACTTTTTCAGAGCTCCACAAAATTACTCTACAAAGCAGGAAAATAATAATTTAATCCTTGAAAAAAAACATCAAATATCGGAGATAACTATTCTTACTATCATCATACCAACTTTGGGAGATATTCATCAAAATTTTCCTGTCAGAACCAGCTGGAGTTAAATCTTCTACTGTGGTAATGAGTTCCTCAAAGAATTCTCATTTAGAAACTACATTTAAAAAATAAATCTAGTTGATGTCTTCTACACTACAAGAACGATCCTTGAAAATGGACATCTTCAAAGAAAATCTTGAGAATTTAAAAGAAAACTCTCAAAAACAAACTGAAACCTTTAAAGAATTATTACAATAACATCAGACTAAATTATCTGACATTGAAACATCACTTTGTGACATAGAAGGGAGACTTAAAGAAGAAGAATCCCAAGGTGAATTTATACTGCAACAAAACAACTGACTTATTCATAAACTAGATGATCTGAAAAAACAGAGAAAGGAGAACCAATTTAAGAATCTTTGGGTTACCTGAAAAATCAGAAGGTAAAGACATTATCTTATTTCTAAATGCTTGGTTACCTGACATCTTGGGCTTAAAGGAAGGGTTATCCTATGGCATAGAAAGAGCGCACAGAGCTATAGGGAAACCAATACCTTCCTCATCCATCTCCACACCAAGATCTATTGTGGTTAAATTTCTCTCTTACCAGGACAAAGACTTAAAGATCTGGATGAACATCCTAACTCCTTTTAGCTCTACAAAGGGTTTTCTAAACAAAATACATAGAAATGTTTTCATTTTATGGGAAACTAAAAATTGTATTTGTTGGCACCCCTGTATTGAAGATTTAAAACCAATGGATAGTCAACTAATAGCCAATACTTATAATGTATCCTCTCCTGACTGGTTATTATTTCAAAATATAACACTTTACATGTCTGATTTGTGTAGAACAATTAGTAGTTCTCCTTTTAAAGATATGCCAAACTTCATAAAATTTATATATGAAATCATATATGATAAACTCAATTGGAAAAACACAATTTCAAATATATATAAATTATTAATAAATTATAAAGTTAAACCTAAGCAAAATTATTGGAATTTTATTACTAAAGGGCACTCTATCAATCTAACTCCATAAAACAAAACTAATCTTTTGTACTCTGTTAAAGTAACATCTAACATTCAATTCTGGAGAATATATACTTGGAAATTTCTGCACAGATCATTCTATATACCTAATAGACTAAGCGAATTTGCTTCTTCTAATAGCATACTTTGTTGGAGATGTTTGCAAACTTGTAAAGCAGACTGGATACACATTTTCTATGATTGCATTAAACTTAAAAAATATTGGGATGACATTAGAAATTTTCTGCAAGCTTTATATTTAGACAATTTTGTATTAAGAAAATCTTTAATCTTCCTGAATGTTACTGAAAAACTAGAAATGAATAGGAAAGATTCATATTTTTTATGGACTATTCTAGCAGTGGCTAGGAAATGTATTTCTAGGAAATGGCTTTCCAAATCTGAACCAACATTCGAAGAATTTTTGAACCTTTTAAACGAAACAGCATCAATGGAAGTAAAAGTAAAAGAGTCAAGAATTATTCCTAAGAAATGGAACAACAATCCATGGAAGAAGGTATCTCATCTTATCGAAACTTTGAGAATGGATTCGGTCTCTTCTTGAAAGCTTGATATCTAGAAGTTGAAAGATAAACTTATATCTAAAATATCTGCATATTTGATTCAGATTGGTTTAATATATAAATTATACTCAGGCCATTGTATATAATGTAAATATTCAGTTAATCTTGTTATTATTTACATCTTGATTTTTCTTTTGGATAATTTACAAGCAGTCCTGTTAAAACTTCAAAAAATCAATAAAATCTTATGAGTACAGATTATCTTAATATATTACATATTAACTGTTAAAACTGAATCAACTTGACAAGAGTGTGTATAACTTTGTCAAGTGACTCTGCATATAAATAATACCTAAAATGTTATGTGATAATGTAAAGTATATTTTAATTTAGGTTTTGATGTTTCAAGGCTGAGACAAATACATATAATAGAGCTATTTAACTATGCGAATTAAAGACTGTAGCATATAGGCACAATAAGTAGCTTTGCTATTAAAAATCTGTGCATTACTAAGACAGGGAAAGACTAGTCAATCAGATAGGATGTGGGAGTAGGGTTTACAAACTAATGAAGTTAGTAGAAATAGAAATAAAAGAGGATGAAAACAGCAGAATGATATGCAGTGTCAGAGGGAGGGGGAAGGGAGGCATTGCCACAGTGCCTAGTAGGGCTAGTTACTCAATCCTTGTAAGGGAAATTTTATTGTACATAATTTACATTGTTTCTAAAAAAACACTGGAGAGTCAGCTCCAGCATGACTCAAACAGTTCTTTTTGGGGAGAAAATAGCAGAGATCTAACCAAATCATCAGTGTGAACATCTGAAAAAGAATGATTGAAAGAGTGGCCCAAAACGCAAATAAGATACAGAGCAGAGAAGACAAGAGTAGACATTAACTGGTACCTAACCATGGTAGCAGTAAGAGCACCCTGCCAGGCAACAGTAAAAAGGAAGATATTTTTTAGATGGTGGGAGATGCTACAGTGATGGGCACTAAACTAGTAACATGGAATGTTAATGGAGTGACAAATCTGATAAAGACCAATAGAACACTGAACACAGAAAAACGAGGAAGCCAGCATAGTACTGCAGGAAACACATCTAAGTAATGAGGAACTTAAGAAGCTGAGCAGGAAGGAGTATAAGCTCATAGCCAGTTCAACATATAAAGGGGTTTGGAAAAGAGGGGTAGGGCTGTTAACAAATAGAAATTTCCCCTAGGAGCTACAGAATGTCTTGAGTGATGGTGGGGATTATTTTTGCTAGGGTCAAGAGACAGATACAAGGAGTAAAAGTCACACTAATGGCAGAGTATGTACCACCTGGAATTAAATGGGGTGTGGGGGATAAGAAAAGTCAAGCTAGCAATAACTCAATTTTGCAGTAAAAAATCTTTCGGCTTTTCCTGGTTAGGGGTTGCCACAGAACTCCGGTCCACTTATGATTGGCAGTGGATTTTTACAGTGCCAGGTTGCCAGCCCGATGCCCAACCTTCAAAGAAAGCCCACCCATTCATGCATGCACCTACCTACATGTCTTTATATGTCACTCGACCACAGGGAGGACATGCAGACTGGACACAGAAGGTGCTCCAGCTGAGAATCGAACGGGAGAACCTCTTGCTGTGAGGTAACAATGCTACTGCTGCACCACCGCGGCCATCAATAACTCAATTTTACAGTGTGGTTGGATAATATTTAATTCTATCTACCTTAAGAGTACACTTAAGCAAACTAGCAAAGAACTTAAAATAGCCACTGAAATAACTGCAAATCTTTATTTAACTATGTCATGGAGTTAAGAACTACAACCTAACAGTTTTTGGAGCTAGTGCACAATAATACTGCACTCTGTGACCCAAAGTAAGTAGCTAAGAAATTTAGTGAAAACTTTATTCCACCCACACTTATAGTTATCCCGCAGGTTCCACAATCACAGACACCCCCTTTAATTAGTATGAAACAGGTTCTTTCAGCCCAAACTAAGAATACTTAACCCATGAGCCCTGACAACATACCAAGTGCCTGATTATCAGTGCCAAATATGGCCTTTCTGACCCCCTACTTAAACTCTTTAATCTATGCATCTCCACTGGTTACATTCTGGAAGCCTAGAAAACAATTCTTGTAATGCCATTACACAAGGGTGGCCCAACCACAAACCTTAGTAACTATACACCCATTAGTGTTACTAGCCTTATATGCAAAGCTATGGAGCACATTATCCCAGAATTCATTAACCTGGACATTGCAAATATCTCAACCTTGGACCCTCACCAATTTGGTTTTACCAAAGGAAGCTCCTGCCTATTTAACCTCATTCATTTATTTTAAAAAAGTATCTGAAGCAGTGCATAGTGGTTAATTTGCATACAGCGTACTGTATCTAGACATGGCCAAAGCCTTTGACACTACTCCCCAAGCAAGCATTATTGATAGACTTGTAAATCTCAGTATAAATCCTTATATTGTGCAAGATCAATGGCCTCAAAAATCTTAGTTATCATACCAGACTGGCAGCCCTTTCTCTGCTCTCAGTGTGTTACAAACTCCTCCATGGAGATCTATGTGTAGCCTTTCTTGCCATGAAGGATCCAACCATATTTGATCTCCTATTCCTTTGCAGAATTAATGGTACATCAAATACTCTGTTAAAGGAACAAAACCTTCATAAATAGATAAAATAAGACATGTGGACATGATAGCTTCATATCCCACTGTATCCCTCACCACACTACTTGCCAAGCAGAACAGCACCCTTGCCATCTTCAAAGTAATCCTAGATAATTGGATGGCAGTCTCATATTCTCCCCCAGTCTATCTTGTCTTGTACCCCTTGAGACTAGAGGGAAATTTTGATTATTTTTTTTTTACTAGCCTTGAAATGCTGTGCAGACCAATTGCTTAGGACTTATGAATGAACCTATGAACATATGATCTTTGATGACACTGAGACAAGGACATATAGAAAGAAAAGAAGGAGAGCAGCAGAAGAAATACGGGGTATAAAATTTTAAAAACTTTGGGGATGACTGACATATAGAAAATAACTACAGGAAAGGGAAAATACAGATACATATTCTATAGGGTCAGACAGAGGAGTTGGTCCAGGGCTGATAAGATCTTTGTGACAAAGGAAAATGTTAATCATGTACAGAGTTGGGGTGTAGGGCCAATTTTTATTTTCAGATCTTGCTTATGTGTACTGTAGCCTAAATCAAGGCATAGAGATGTTAGGATTCCACAGTGGAGATTCCCAGGTTTTTACATGGAACAAAAGCAATGCACAGATTGGGTAACAAAGGTACCTACTGAGGGACTGAAGAAAATAGAGGGAGATGTGAAACAAGGATGAGATCAATTCAAGGGTTTAAGTGGGAGATGCAGACAAATGCCAAGGAAAGATCAAGCTGTCAAGCAGCTCAAGCTGAGCTGACAAAAAGACAAGTTTGGGCACAAAGCCCTTCAGAACCTTCATGCGGCTGAAAAATATGCTCCTCTGAGGCTTTTGAGGCTCAGTGGTTAGCTTGTGATTTCTTTTGCTGGGTAGATATGTTCCCTTTGTGGAGAAATTCTTCCATTTTTCTTATACTTACTGATACTTTATTACTGTTCTGTTCTGGAAAGTTATTGTAAAGCTAGGAGTGTTGTGCTTTAATGGACTGTCTCAAGACTATAATGTACTTTTAAATGGAACACTTATTTTTTTCTGTTAGCTGCATAGTAGTGAAAACTAACTACTAACATATTTTCTGTGAAGAAATTGTGTTTATTTTTCCATTGTGGAACTACCATAGTGTTTGAAAGTGCTTTTTACTGTGTTTTTTTCTGACAAAACAGTAACTTTTGTGGACTGGTAGTTTTAATGGCATTTGCTGCTTGTCTTCCCTGGGGAATTGCCACCAGTTTCAGCTTGACCATGGAACAGACTTTTGGTCCCATGGTCAGTCCTTCTTCCAGCCACAAACAGAAAAAGTTAAAGCAAACAGCCTTTTAAGGCTGGCGGTTTGCCTTAATTGCAGGTGGGTGACTCAGCGCTGGACAATTGTTATACCTCAGACCACCCATCGTTTACCCTGGATCCCTCTGGTGTAGTACATACAGCCACTATGGACCGGGGGTTATCTGCATCCTCTGTGGCAATTGGAGTCCCCTCAGTTGACAAGGGAGTGACACTCTTGTCTGTCCTGGGAGAGGGAACAGGGAAGGTTTCCCTGTTGTGTCAGAATTCTTTGCTCATCACTGGAGAAGTTGTGTCTGCCATTAGTAACATGGGTGGCCTTATTTTCCTGTCAAAAAGAAATGGAAAATCAAGCATGCATCTACTCTTCCTCAAATTTCTTTTGATAGGAGTAGTTTATTGGAACTGTTTCAGGGTTTAATTTGGGTTATTGATCCTTCTTGTAAAGTAGTTTCTGGCAAAAGAAAGAGGGATGCCTCTTTCCATGCGAAGGTTTCTCTTTCTTTGAGACTATTGCCAAAACGTCTCTGTGTTTGCAGTGGGAGAACACTGAGATTTCTCAGTCCTTCAGAAAATACTGAGTTGTTACAGAAGGATTTTTCAGAACCTACACCCATTCCTCCTGTCCTGCCTGCTTTAGAGGATGTGATCCTCACTGCCTGCAGTTTTCCTGATAGTCAGCCATCTGTCCCTAAAATGGCAGATAGGATGTATAAAGTTCTTCAGTCTTTTAAATTTTTATACACAGCTCCCAAACCTGACCCAGTAGCTATAGCCAGGTCTATGTCATTTTGTCAAAACTCAAATGAGCGAATGTTCATTTGTCAAACACCTATTCAGCGAAAATACTATTCATAGAATGACATTTACAGCGAAAAGTTTCCTAGGTCTAACTGACTGTAGTCCAGCCTAGCGAACGTAGTGACTGTAAACAAAACCATAAAACTTAACACCTATGCAGGTGGAGAGCTATGCCCCCCACCAACTAAATATATCAACTCCAAAATCACACTACAGTGGGGAAAAGGGCAAATTCCAGATGGTGGTCAACCATCAGTTTGTCCTAGGAAACTTTGCTAAAAACAACATTGGATGAATAGTATTTTCTCTGAAAGGTGTTCGACAAATGAGCTTTTGCTCATTTGAGTTTCAACAAAATGACACAGACCCACTATAACCTTAGTTGACTTCACTGCTGATAAGCACTTAGTTAATTCTAATCCCACTTTTCCTAATAAAGGTAGGAAAATTATTTTTAGATATAGGAAAAACTTTGATTTTCAAAATTTTATATTGTCAGGCCCATATTTTAAACTTTGTTGTGATGTACTGTGAATGTCTTATGTACGTTTTTTTTTTTCTCGTGAAATAAAATCTACTTTAAATAGCTTAGTTTCTTCTATTGCACAGGTGACTACTCATTGTTTGTAGTGTGTATATGACTCTGTTAGTTCTTCTAGGACTATGGCCACTGGTAATGTTTTAAAGGAGGTTTGCTTGGCTGAATTCTCAGAACCTCTCAGATGATGTAAAAAATGAGATTCTAAATTCTCCCTTGGATAGAGAGTTAGTGTTTGGCCCATCTGCTGCAGAGGAGATAAAAAGGTATGATGCAAGAGGCAAATTGATCCAAGGAAGCTCGAAGAATTTTCAGACCTCCTTTTTGAAATTTTCCAAGAGATTTTCTTTTCTCCCCATCAAATTTTGGCAAAAAACCCCAGAATAAACAGTCTCAACAGAATAGAGGTAAACACACATTTAAGAAGTGGTGACAGATTATTTCGGAGAAATGGATTCTAAAAATCATTCATCGGTGTTACTGATGGCAGCGGGAGGAAACTCTTCCTTTTCAAGGGAGTTATGCCTCATCCTGCAGATCACACTGTTTTGTTTTCACCTGTTTTTCATCACATGCTGTCCCAAAGAGTTATAGAACACATGCCTCCTTCCCAGGGTGGGAAGATATTTTATTCATGAATGTCCCTAGTGCCAAAGAAAGAAAATGCTTGAAGACCAGTTCTGGATCTTTCTTTTTAAATCTGTTGGTGATAGTGCCAGATACAAAATGATGCCACTTCCCAGCCTGTTACCTCTTGTTCCTTTTTTACATTTTTTGATAACACTAGACTTACAAGATGCCTACCATCACATCCCTATTCAGCCAGAGTTTATGAATTTCTTAAGATTTTGTTTGTCTGGATCACATTATCAGTTCTCTTGCCATTTAAGGAATTTAAGGATATCTATTGTCTCCACCAAAAATATTCTCTTCTGACAAACCCCAGTACTGGGATCTGAAAAAATAAAGGGTGTTGATGCTGAGACCAAAGAGATTTCAGATACCACTGTATCTGTCTCATGTGTCAAAGTGTCTAGCTCCAATTACAGATCATTGCAGACTACAGAGCATCCACAACATTCCATATTTAGACAACTTGCTTATCTTTGCAGAGCCTTTTTCAAAATGACAGACATTTCTCTGTTTTTTGGGTGAGAGATCTCTTGCACAAACTGAGATACCAAGAGAACATTCTAATGTTTTTTTGACTCCCTCACACAGGATTATGTTCCTGAGATGTGAACTAGACACCTCAGTTCAAAGAGCATTTCTTGCACAGGAAAAAATAGACCTTTATTTAGAGCTATTTCTAAGGTTTTCCACTCAGACTTCAGTCACTTCAAGGGAATACCTCAAGGTTTTGGGTCTCATGGCATCTACAATTCTCATGACACCCATGGCAAGACTTCACAAGAGACAGATACAGTGATATCTGAAATCTCTTTGGTCTCAGCATCAACACCCTTTATCTTTTCAGATCCCAGTACTGGGGTTTGTCAGAAGAGAATATTTTTGGTAGAGACAATAGATATCCTTAAATTCAGATCTCCCCTTCTCTGTCCCTGCTCTAAAGCAGTCTGTCACCACATATTCTTCAGACTTTTTGAGGCTAGCAGTTTCAGGAGGGAAAAAGTACAGTGGATGTTGTACTCCAAAGACAGTTGCATCCACATAATCATCAAGTAGATGCTTGCCCTGATCAAGGCACCCAACTCTCTGAACCATTGGTTCCTGGAACCTCTTCAAGTGGTTACAGACAATACCATAGTCATGTGATAAATCAAGCAAGGAGGAACCAGGACATTTTATCCTTTGCAGACTAGCCATGTTAGCTTGGGTGTAGCTTCACAGCATAGTCTTACTCTACATGCATTCTACATTCTGTCAGAGCCAAATAGATGAGAAAATAAGAAGCAGATTGATTTAATAAGTGAACTAGTTAAGAAACATATGGATCAAATCACTTCTATGGAAGAAAGTCTTTCAGATGTAGAGGGCAGATTGATGGAAAATGAGAGACAAGTAGAGTTCCTGCTGAAACAAAACAATTTCCTTTTGGAGAAGGTAGACAGGTTCATAGGTTCATAGGTTCATACTAGGCTATCTGCCCTAGGGCATTTATAAGCCTAGCCAGAGTGTGTTTGGCTTTCGCCACCCATTTTAAATTAATTTTGCTATGCCCTTTTTCGAGGTTAGTATACTGTGCCTCTGTCTAACAGTGACACAGAAGTGATACCCAGGGTAAACCTACGATCTCCCATCCACTCATCAAGATTCCTCTTGAAGAGCGTCAATGAGGGACTCTGCCTAACCTGGACTGGGATTTTATTCCAGAGTGAAGGGAGCCTCTGGGTTATGAATCTGTCCCTCCAGCATGTTCTATTTATTTCAGTGCTGAGATTCAAGTCTCTCGAGTGCGTAGCTCGATGGGATTTGGATTTTCTGAGGTGCAGCATGTCCATTAATTCCGGGTTGGGCATGGCTTTATACGTCAGGCACAGATCACCTCTGAGCAGGCGGTATGCCACTGAGTAGAGCTGGAGTTTCTTTAACCGGGCAGCATATGGCATCTGTTTGAGCACTTTGATCCTCTTGGTGAGGTACTTTTGGGGTCTTTCCAGTTGCTGCAGGTGTCTGGTAAGGTAAATCCCAAAAGAGGCATTGTACTCAATTATGGGCCTGATGAGGGATGAGTAAAGAGGCACGATGACCTCCCCTGATCTAGATGTGAATCCCTTCATGATTAGGTGGGCTATATAAAATGTTCTTCTAACCACTTTGGCCACGTGGTTGTCAAATGAGAGATTGCTATCAACTTGGGTCCCCAGGTCCCTAATTACTTCTTCTGTACTTAATGGATTACCACCTATGAGGTAATTTGTGGGTACTTTGTTTTTGCCAAAGTGGATGACTATACACTTTTTGGTGTTTAGCTTGAGGCCATGGCTCTGGCACCAGTTGTCTGTTTCTATGAGGCCCTTTTGGAGGATGCTTGTGTCAGCTGGAGAGTCGATTATGGTGCCCAGTTTGTAGTCATTCCATGTTGGTCTGTACCTCTGAGAAATATATACCGAACAAGAGAGGTCCCAGGACTGAGCCTTGTGGGATGCCACTTGTAACTGGTTTGGAGTCTGACATGGCTCCAGCAATTCTAACCATGTGGGTTCTGTCCTTGAGCCAGTTTGCAACCCATCTAGTGACATAGGGGTTTATATTTAAGCTGGTGAGTTTATCTATAATGCCCGAGTGGGGTATTGTATCGAAGGCTTTTGCGAGGTCCAGGTAGGCTGTGTGGACCACCTTCCCCTCGTCAATGGCCTTGGTGACTGTTTCAAAGAAATTGACCAGGTTTAAGAGGCAGGATCTGCCCTTAACAAAGCTGAACTGGGTAGGATCCAGTGTCTGTAGGTCCCCAATATCTTTATTTATGAGGTCCATGATGATCCTTTCCATAGCTTTGCAGACCAAGCGAGTCAGGCTTATGGGGCGATAGTTTCCAGGATCCATTGAGGCACCACCTTTGTGGAGAAGGACCACTGTTGCTGTACGCCACTCGTTGGGTACATATCCTGTAGTAAGGCTGAGATTGAACAGTAGTTTTATGTTTGGGTTTAGCTCTTCTTGGAGTTCATGTAGGACGCAGCCAGGGACACCGTCTGGTCCCATTGATGCTGTGTTATTTGCTTTGGAGAGGGCGGCTCTTACCTGAGCATCTGAGATGTCAGGGGGGCAACACTCTGCTGGGATAGATATTTGCCCTTTTGGTGGGGGGGGGAGTTTGCGCTGAACCTGTCAGCTAGGATGTTGGCAATGTCTGTGGGTTTGGTGTATTTTTTGTCATTTTGGACTAATTCTGAGCATATCTGGGAATTCCCACCCAGGTTCCTAACATAACTAAAGAAAGCCTTGTGATTATCCTTAGTGTCCTGTGCAATTTTTCTCTTGAAGCTGGCCTTAGACGATTTTATGAGTGCCCGTAGATTTTTGCTAATACTGATCAGAGATGCCTTCCCTTTTTGGGATGTTGCTCTATCGTGTAGTAGCTTCCTCCTTCTATTGTATAGTTTGTTTATGGCTGGGGTCCACCAGACAGGACATCTGCCTTTGGAGGATTGGGTCTTGGTTTTATTTTGGGATTGCATGATCCATGGATTCCTGAAGGTCTTCATAGAATGCGTTTATAAAGGATTCTGTGTTCTGGGCCGTATTTTCCACAGGCCCGGGGGCTTTGAAGTTTTCCACCTCAGTTTTGAGGAGTGTGAAATTTGCTTTAGAGAAGTTTTTCACTGTGGTTTTCTGGTCAGGGGGTGTTGTCAGGATGTGAATATCCAGTGAGATTAGTTTATGGACTGATCTTACCAGTGAGGGATACACTTCTGGTCTGGAGCATAGAGTCCCCATGTTGGTGATGATCAGGTCCAATATGTTTTCCCCTCTTGTGGGAGTGGTAACAAGTTGTTCCATAGCATTTGAGTTTATAAATTCTAGGAACCTTTGGGCTAGGGTGTTGAAGCTAGAGTAATGCTCCCAGTCTATGTTTGGGTAGTTGAAGTCACCCAGTATAATGGTGTTTGGAGAGACCTTCATATTTTCCAGTGTTCTCAGGAAGGCCGAGTGGGGTTCCTGGGTTCGGGAGGGTGGTCTGTAGCAGGCTATAAACTGGAAGGCATTTTTACCCACTGTTAGTTGCACATGAATAGTCTCTAATGCTTCGTGCTGTGCCACCAACCTGGAGGTGTGGGTATCTTTGATGAATATTGATACTCCCCCTCCTTTTGTGGTTCGGTCCAAGTTTTGGGGCCGAAAAGCATGGTATGAGGTATAACCTGGTAGTGCTGGGGTGCTCTCGGGAGCCTTGAACCAGGTTTCTGTTACTGCACAGATATCGATGTTCTCCATGCTAAGGAGAGTTTCGAGTGTGTGCATCTTGAGGTTTAGACTTCTGGCATTGAGTAGCATTACTCTTAGTTTCTTATCCCTTGTGATACCTATGGAGGTGGGTTTGTCTTTTGAGCCTTGCCTAAAAAGGCACTATGGGGTAGCAAGAGCCTTTGCCATTATCCAAAAGCCCAGGGGTGACAGGTGCAAGCCGTCCCTAGCGAAGCATCGTGGCTTGTCGAGCATGTCATCCCAGGCTGACAGGCATTGGATCCCCTTTGAATGACACCAATACTTAAGCCAATCAAGGTCAGGGTCATACCGGCCTGGGCTACATGCTCAGAGAGCTCCTCTATGTCTCATTTCATGTAGTCCAGGGAGGTACGTCTCAGGTCATTCACACCAACATGGACAATAACTGAGTTATATTTGTACTTGCCTTGGAGTGACCTGAGTGCTTGTGTTATGTGGCGGATCCTAGCGCCTGACAGGCAGCTCACTGTGACCTTCTCCTTGTTCAGCCTGGTGAGCAGGACGTCAGTGTGCCTGATGATAGAGTCACCTATAACAAGTGTATCAGGTGTGTTGTTTAGCCTTAAGGGCTGTGACTGTTCGGCACACTGACTTTGTGAGCTATGTGCTGCACATGTTTTGTTTTGGGGTAGCGGTTGCTTGGGTGTCTGCTTTGGAGGTCTCTGCTGCTTAGGCAGATTTTTATTTAGAGCCTCTGAGTATGTTTTTGTGTGTTTATGTGTTTGGTTTGCTGTCGTGGTAGGTCTATGTGAGACTGGAATTGTAGTGACTGTGGTTTCCTTCTCCTCCTGACTGGTTACGCCACTACTGAGTTTAGAGAACTTAGCCTCCAGTTTGGCTATATGGTTGCATCTCTCACATGTGTTGGAATTTGTTGGGAGGAGGAGAGGGTTGTCTGTGTACATGAGGCAGTTGTAACATTGCCTCAAGATTCCCAGATTCACCAGCTGGACCGGAGAGGAGATTGACAACTGACATTTGGACATGCTAGAATAGTATTGGGAATTCCTTTATTATTGGAAAAAAGGGCCAATGGGGAGCAAGGTACTCAAGGGGAGTTTGTGAGGGTGTAGTGCTTTTAATTTTGTAGTGCTGACTTAGTGAGCAAGTGCCAGGTAACTTAAATGCAATATGTTACAGGTAACTTAAAAGCAAAAACGACAAACAGTAACTTTCTTGCAAGTGAAACAAGGAAATAAGTACAGTAAGCAATGCAGATATCACTAGGGATTCAGAGAAGTGCTGAAAAGCCGCATTTTAGGTGAAATTAGCATTTCAGGGAAATAACAAGCAAACAAACAACAAGCATACAAACAAAGCTTGATTCAGCAGGCCTGGATCTAGTCTATGCTACAGCAAACAAGGTGTACCAATTTCAGTAAGAAACAGTTCAAATATGCAGGCACTATAAGCCTTTAACCAGGAATTCCCAGCTCAGAAGGGCAGAGTCCAGCCTCTCCTCCCACAAGAGGGCAGACCACGAACCTTCTTAATGTAAAATAACTGGCCTGAAGCCCAAGTGCTTAAACCAGAACTAATACACTTTTAGAATAACAGACACTGAGCCCTCAATCAGCAGTTCCCAACTTAGAAGGATGAAAGCTACCTGTCCTGCCACCACAGTGCAGGCCACAAACCTTCCTAATGTAAAACAACTGGTCTGAAGCCCAAGTGCTTAATCCAAAAGACTTAGAATGATAGCTACACTTTAATCAAGTTACTACCAAGCAGCAATAAATACAATTGAATACTTTAAAGAATGCCTGGATGAGTGCTCAAGTTATACAAACAAAGCTAGATTCAGCAGGCCTGGATCTAGTCTATACTACATCAAACAAGGTGTACCAATTTCAGTAAGAAGCAGTTCAAATATGCAGGCACTATAAGCCTTTAACCAGAAATTCCCAGCTCAGAAGGGCAGAGTCCAGCCTCTCCTCCCACAAGAGTGCAGACCATGAACCCTCTTAATGTAAAATAACTGGCCTGAAGCCCAAGTGCTTAAACCAGAATTAATACACTTTTAGAATAACAGACACTGAGCCCTCAATCAACAGTTCCCAACTCAGAAGGATGTAAGCTACCTGTTCTGCCACTACAGTGCAGACCACAAACCTTCTTAATGTAAAACAACTGGTCTGAAGTCCAAGTGCTTAAACTAAAAGGTTTAGAATGAGTTACACCAAGCAGTAATAAATACAACTGAGTACTTTTAAGATGATGCAAAAGCAAAATAAAGTAGGAAGAAACACAAATACAGTAAAAGCAGATAATTTTTTTTTAAGTGGAAAGAGAGAAAGGAGTAGCAGAAACTAAGCTGATTGGCCTTCTCACATGTTCTCCCTGTACTGGGTAGAATGAAGTAATGACACTAGACTGGGAGGAGGGTCCCAGATCAAATTTACACTAGGGGTGGGCAACTGCAAAGCCACCAACTATAAAAACACTATACCAACAGGGAGGGAGGGTGGAAAACAAACTGCAGAAATGTTTCTCACAGCTGAAAAGCAGCAGTGAGCCTTTAAATGAAAGTTTTAAACAGCTAAAGGAGCCTCTAGAAAAAAAAAGAGTTTAACTGCAACAAGTTATTAGAAACAAACAACCCAATAGATGCTTAATAAAAGTGGACAATTTCCAGTTAATACCTCACACACAGTGAAACTAGCTAGAAAAATGCACAGTACACAAAGTGCTATAAATAACAAAGAAATAAAGAACAAAATAAACAAATATAGGATGGCTGGTCTTGAAGAAACAATATAAGAATATGTGGTGTGCCTGAGAAGAAATAAAGTAACAGTATGTTACATTTTCTAAATACATGGCTACCACAAATTCTAATCTTACCACAGTCATATTTGTTTGGGATAAAAATAGCACATAGATCTCTTGTAAACAGTTCTACAACTAATGATACCGTTAGATTGAGATCTATAATTAAGTTTATTTCCACTAAGATAAAGATCTGGTTTTGAGAACAGCTTGGTCTAACTCTCCAGTAACCTTTTATGGTAAAACAATCGGAAATGACAATGACTATATATCTTCAGTAATTTCTAAAAGGAAAGCCTGCTTCCCATTAATTAAAAACCTTAAAAAATCAAATATCAAGGCTCAAGTTTTATTTCCAGCAAAAAACAAGATTTTCCTGCCTGAAGGACCAAAAACATTTAACACATTAGATAAAGCCCTGAACGTTTGTCAGAAAAATAATCTACTGGAAAAACAGGAAGAAATAGACTGGTCATTGGCAAGTTTAAAAAAGAATGAACTTAAAAATGGATGGACAATAAAATGGAGTAACAGTACAAAATTCATAGCAAAACAGTAAAGAACTCTTTTCTCCTGTTTAACCTTGTTTTCTTTCTGAAACTTGTCATATTTTAGTATAAATACATTGCTTCAGCAGTCACAGATCATCACCAGAAATTTGAAGGTAAAACTTTACTGCATTATTAAATTGATGGAACAGAATTTTCAATAACAGCAGTGGTAATTAATATAAAATAATATGCTTTCAAAGTATAACAATGACTTACTAAATTAGATTAAAGTAAAGCAGAATGCCATTGCTTAAACAAACCTTCTTATTTACTTCCTTTGTGCAAAAAATAATAGATGTGTTTCTCATTTACTTGCCAGTATGCTAAATGCTTTCTGTTTCCAGGGAAATAGCAGTAAGTATAGAAATCTTTATTTCAGCCATATGAAAATGTTTAAATGTATATATTGATTATATGTGGTGCCTGCATAAGTGATTTAATTATTTAATTGTTAAAAATTCTGTTTACAGTAATCAATGTTTAAATGCTTTAATGTAGAATAACTCTATTTTCATAGACATATTTAGCCAATTGAATGAAATTAATACACTTTATTAATCTTAACTGTTAGTGTTTAAAATGCCCTGCTTGCGTTTATGTAGTCATAAGCATTCATTTCAGTTTTAAACAACATTTAGTCAACGTTTTTCCACTCTTGAGAGAGTTTATCTTTTATAATGGTCTTTAATGGAGCCGCAAGCTATAAACAACTGTTTGAGGTAAGCTGAAGCTGTGTGGAGATGTGAAGACATCAGGAACACAGAAATAACCCTTGAACTTGCAGAAGAAGGCTCTGTAATGGAGTGCCACAATGGAACCTATAATGCAGCTATAAAGCAAGTCATAGTTGGTATTTTTTAAACTACTGTTGCTTATTTAAGCAATAACTGACGATGTGGTGCGGTATATTGAAGATTTACCCATGGCTGGCATGGTTTAAGCATGAGGGTGAAGCCTGAGTGATTAAATAAAGCCAACCGTGGGTAAATTTCAATATACCACAACCACAGAGTCAGTTATTGCTATTATACAATGACATTAAGGAAAACAAATGCTTACTTTTCTTAAATAATGTCTTTGTATAATGGCGCATTACTCTTCTTCCATGGCTGGTGGTATACTGCTTCCTTGTGTTGATGTACTGCGAATGCATATGGGACTTGCCTTCTCATGAACATCCAGTACATCAATGCTTTGAAACGGAAGCAAAAGAGAAAAGAAAGTCTCCATTGCGCCATTTTTGTTTTCTTTTTTCTTTTTTTTTTGCTTATCGTTAGTTTAGTGTGTAAATAAAAAAGGTATGGACATTTGATGGGCATTGTATTAAAGCAGCTGTAGCTTTTAAAGGGACAATGTACCTTTAAAATGGCATTAAAATTTAATAAACCTTCCATTTTCCCTTTTTTTTCTGCAAATGCTGTTTATAAAGGAAAGAATTAGATTTAGAGGAAACATTATAATAGTACAGTTTTTAGAAATATAGCAGTATTTAGCCTTACTTGATAGGAAATTATTATTAGTTTTGTTCTGCAGCAGTGCCCTATCGAATGCGTAGTAACAGGACCCACTCAACACCCAATACATGGTAGCTTCTTATTAATGCACATTTATATAATATATGGACTGTATAATGGGAAACACGTTTCTTGCATTCGTGATATGAAATCCAATTCTTTTTGGGGATTAATAAATAGGTACCGTTGTATCTGAGGTTAAATAGCCAACATGCTTCTTACATTTGTTAATAATAAATATGCAAATCTAAGACTGCTGATATGAGTTTCTATTACATATATGTTTGCTGTTGTCACTATGATCAAAGCAATAAATGGAGACTGCAGTGTTTAAAATCATCAATTAAATTTGAATGTTCATAGGTTAGATTACTGAACTGGTTGCATTATGCACACTTAGCAATATTAAATAGAAGGGGAATGCATTTCAGTAACCTTAATTCTCCCTTAGTAGATTTTAAGAAGCTATCATCTTTCTTTTCATTTTATAAGCTTCAAACCTGCAGTTCTCACAGCTTTTATACCAGTCTGTAACAGAGTTGCCAGTTATTTCATCATGCTCTTTATAGTTGGAGTGCATGTAGGCTATTGGTGTTATTTGAGGTTTAGGGTGTAAATTCTCAAACTGGCATTAGCTGGGCTGATAATTTTGATAACTACTGATGTTATGTAGTCCAATCTCGCCTACATTCTTACTCGCGGGTTCGGAGCCGAATATCGGCTCCAACTCGGCCAACTTTTCTACTAGCTCGAAGTCTCTCGTTGGCTGGGCCAAGCAGGTATCCCATGCTGCACTGCTCCATAACCCCAGATCCCGTTTGCCGCTCGTGTAGCTAGGGCATGGTCTCGCTTGACTGTGGCTAAGTACCTTTCTTTTTTCAATTTCTCTTGAGAAATTTGCTAGTTTTTTCAACCACAAAAGCTATTTTAATAGCTATTTTTCGTGTTGCTTGCTTGCAGTGTGTTACGTTTGTTTAGTTGGTATCCCTAACTGTTCTGGTGGGCTAGGCCCATTTGAATTAGAGGACCTAGTCCTCCTTTCTGTGTTTTGTTCATTTCCTTAGGGTTTTGGTTACTGGATCTAAGCTAGTTCTTAGCTTTCCCCATTGTTGTGGATAGTGTGTTGTGTATTCAAAAAGAACCGTTTTACTTGGAGGTTCTTGGTTACCGTTGTGTAGAGTGATCAGTATTGTATTGTATTTCATCCCCAGTAGTTCCCACCTTTGCTGTTTTTCTTCTAGCTAGGTTGTTTTAGTTGGTCTAATTGTGCAAGATGTCTAAGGATCAGAAGGAACATAAACCTTCCGGTTTTAAAAAATGTTCAAAGTGTAGTTACAAAATGTCCATCACGGATGGACATTCCGTATGTCTTTATTGCCTAGGGGCAATTCATTTGCAAGAGTCTTGTAGCTTCTGTCACGCCTTCAGTCCGAGGGTGCTCCAGGAGAGGAAAAATAAATTAATATTGAAGGGACTCATTAAACCTTTGTTTGATTCCAGATGGTGGTCAACCATCAGTTTTTCCTAGGAAACTTTTTGCTAAAAACATCATTCGATGAATAGTATTTTCTCTGAAAGGTGTTCGACAAATGAGCTTTTGCTCATTTGAGTTTCAACAAAATGACATAGACCCACTATAGCCTTAGTTGACATCACTGCTGCTAAGCACTTAGTTAATTCTAATCCCACTTTTTCTAATAAAGATAGGAAAATTATTTTTAGATATAGGAAAAACTTTGATTTTTAAAATTTTATATTGTCAGGCCCATATTTTAAACTTTGTTTTGATGTACTGTGAATGTCTTATGTACGTTTTTTTTTCTCGTGAAATAAAATCTGCTTTAAATAGCTTAGTTTCTTCTATTGCACAGGTCACTACTCGTTTGTAGTGTGTATATGACTCTGTTAGTTCTTCTAGGACTATGGCCACTGGTAATGTTTTAAAGGAGGTTTGCTTGGCTGAATTCTCAGAACCTCTCAGATGATGTAAAAAATGAGATTCTGAATTCTCCCTTGGATAGAGAGTTAGTGTTTGGCCCCTCTGCTGCAGAGGAGATAAAAAGGTATGATGCAAGAGGTAAATTGATCCAAGGAAGCTCTAAGAATTTTCAGACCTCCTTTTTGAAATTTTCCAAGAGATTTTCTTTTCCCCCCATCAAATTTTAGCAAAAAAAAAAAACAGAATAAACAGTCTCAACAGAATAGAGGTAAACAGACATTTAAGAAGTGGTGACAAATTATTTCGGAGAAATGGATTCTAAAAATCATTCATCGGTGTTATAGATGGCAGTGGGAGGAAACTCTTCCTTTTTAGGGGAGTTATGCCTCATCCTGCAGATCACACTGTTTTGTTTTCACCTGTTTTTCATCACATGCTGTCCCAAAGAGTTATAGAACACATGCCTCCTTCCCAGGGTGGGAAGATATTTTATTCATGGATGCCCCTAGTGCCAAAGAAAGAAAATGCTTGAAGACCAGTTCTGAATCTTTCTTTCTTAAATCTATTGGTGATAGTGCCAGATACAAAATTATGCCACTTCCCAGCCTGTTACCACTTGTTCCTTTTTTACATTTTTTGATAACACTAGACTTACAAGATGCCTACCATCACATCCCTATTCAGCCAGAGTTTATGAATTTCTTAAGGTTTTGTTTGTCTGGATCACATTATCAGTTCTCTTGCCATTTAAGGAATTTAAGGATATCTATTGTCTCCACCAAAAATATTCTCTTCTGACAAACCCCAGTACTGGGATCTGAAAAAGTAAAGGGTGTTGATGCTGAGACCAAAGAGATTTCGGATACCACTGTATCTATCTCATGTGTCAAAGTGTCTAGCTCCAATTACAGATCATTGCAGACTACAGAGCATCCACAACTTTCCATATTTAGACAACTTGCTTATCTTTGCAGAGCCTTTTTCAAAATGTCAGACATTTCTATTTTTTTTTGGGTGAGAGATCTCTTGCACAAACTGATATACCAAGAGAACATTCTAATGTTTTTTTTGACTCCCTCACACATGATTATGTTCCTGGGATGTGAACTAGACACCTCAGTTCAAAGAGCATTTCTTGCACAGGAAAAAATAGATCTTTATTTAGAGCTATTTCTAAGGTTTTCCACTCAGACTTCAGTCACTTCAAGGGAATACCTCAAGGTTTTGGGTCTCATGGCATCTACAATTCTCATGACACCCATGGCAAGACTTCACAAGAGACAGATACAGTGATATCTGAAATCTCTTTGGTCTCAGCATCAACACCCTTTATCTTTTCAGATCCCAGTACTGGGGTTTGTCAGAAGAGAATATTTTTGGTAGAGACAATAGATATCCTTAAATTCAGATCTCCCCTTCTCTGTCCCTGTAAAGCAGTCTGTCACCACATACTCTTCAGACTTTTTGAGGCTAGCAGTTTCAGGAGGGAAAAAGTACAGCGGATGTTGTACTCCAAGGACAGTTGTAGCCACATAATCATCACGTAGATGCTTGTCCTGATCAAGGCACCCAACTCTCTGAACCATTGGCTTCTGGGACCTCTTCAAGTGGTTAGAGACAATACCATAGTAATGTGATAAATCAAGCAAGGAGGAACCAGGACATTTTACTCTTTGCAGACTAGCCATGTTAGCTTGGGTGTAGCTTCACAGCATAGTCTTACACTACATGCATTCTACATTCTGTCAGAGCAAAATAGATGAGAAAATAAGAAGCAGATTGATTTAATAAGTGAACTAGTTAAGAAACATATGGATCAAATCACTTCTATGGAAGAAAGTCTTTCAGATGTAGATGGCAGATTGATGGAAAATGAGAGACAAGTAGAGTTCCTGCTGAAACAAAACAATTTCCTGTTGGAGAAGGTAGATGACCTTGAAAGCTGGTCTTGAAGAAACAATATAAGAATATGTGGTGTGCCTGAGAAGAAATAAGGTAACAGTATGTTACATTTTCTAAATACATGGCTACCACAAATTCTAATCTTACCACAGTCATTTTTGTTTGGGATAAAAAGAGCACATAGATCTCTTGTAAACAGTTCTACAACTAATAATACCGTTAGATTGAGATCTATAATTAAGTTTATTTCCACTAAGATAAAGATCTGGTTTTGAGAACAGCTTGGTCTAACTCTCCAGTAACCTTTTATGGTAAAACAATCGGAAATGACAATGACTGTATATCTTCAGTAATTTCTAAAAGGAAAGCCTGCTTCCCATTAATTTAAAACCTTAAGAAATCAAATATCAAGGCTCAAGTTTTATTTCCAGCAAAAAACAAGATTTTCCTGCCTGAAGGACAAAAAACATTTAACACATTAGATAAAGCCCTGAACGTTTGTCAGAAAAATAATCTACTGGAAAAACAGGAAGAAATAGACTGGTCATTGGCAAGTTTAAAAAAGAATGAACTTAAAAATGGATGGACAATAAAAGGAAATAACAGTACAAAATTCATAGCAAAACAGTAAAGAACTCTTTTCTCCTGTTTAACCTTGTTTTCTTTCTGAAACTTGTCATATTTTAGTATAAATACATTGCTTCAGCAGTCACAGATCATCACCAGAAATTTGAAGGTAAAACTTTACTGCATTATTAAATTGATGGAACAGAATTTTCAATAACAGCAGTGGTAATTAATATAAAATAATATGCTTTCAATGTATAACAATGACTTACTAAATTAGATTAAAGGAAAGCAGAATGCCATTGCTTAAACAGACCTTCTTATTTACTTCCTTTGTGCAAAAAATAATAGATGTGTTTCTCATTTACTTGCCAGTATGCTAAATGCTTTCTGTTTCCAGGGAAATAGCAGTAAGTATAGAAATCTTTATTTCAGCCATATGAAAATGTTTAAATGTATATATTGATTATATGTGGTGTCTGCATAAGTGATTTAATTATTTAATTGTTAAAAATTCTGTTTACAGTAATCAGTGTTTAAATGCTTTAATGTAGAATAACTCTATTTTCATAGATATATTTAGCCAATTGAATGAAATTAATACACTTTATTTTTATTAATCTTAACTGTTAGTGTTTAAAATGCCCTGCTTGCGTTTATGTAGTCACAAGCATTCATTTCAGTTTTAAACAACATTTAGTCAAAGTTTTTCCACTCTTGAGAGAGTTTATCTTTTATAATGGTCTTTAATGGAGCCGCAAGCTATAAACATCTGTTTGAGGTAAGCTGAAGCAGTGTGGAGATGTGAAGACATCAGGAACACAGAAATAACCCTTGAACTTGCGGAAGAAGGCTCTGTAATGGAGTGCCACAATGGAACCTATAATGCAGCTATAAAGCAAGTCATAGTTGGTATTTTTTTAAACTACTGTTGTTTATTTAAGCAATAACTGACGATGTGGTATGTTATATTGAAGATTTACCCATGGTTGGCATGGTTTAATCATGAGGGTGAAGCCCGAGTGATTAAATAAAGCCATCCGTGGGTAAATTTCAATATGAAATCAAAAAAGGGATAGAGCCAGCATACAGTGACCTGAAAAAAGATTTTATTAAGAATATATAACAGCAAAATAGATTGGTTTCGGCCAGACAATATCACAGCCTTCTTCAGTGTAAAGCAACAAAAAAAAAACAATGCTGTTTAAATAAGTACTACTCAAATCTCATTGGCGTATAACTAAAATTGTTCATTAAGCCCTGGTGGAAACAATCCACCTAGTCTGATAATCCATTTCTTTTCTTTGGCATTTAAGATAGAATGCCAACCTGATTTATTCGAACGATTCCCTTGTATAATGTCAATGACCATAAAAGAAAATTTAGCAGTAGTGTGTAGCATATGATGTTTATATAATGCATTTTGAGCTCTTTTGTTCTTAATATTGCTAATATGTTCAGATATACGTAATCTTAATGGGCGGGAAGTTTGTCCCACATAAAAAGAGCCACAAGTGCATGTTGCCAAATATATCAGCCAATCACTACTGCAGTTAGCAAAGAAATGAAGATCATAAACTGAAGAACAATTCCTGCTAGAAAATTGCTTAGATTTACATACATATTGACAGTTGGTACAATGACCACAAGGAAAACAGCCATACAATGGTTCTCCCATCAACGTTGTTTGTAAAGGTTGTGAATTATTCAAGGTATTTCCACATTTATAATGATTAAAAAAAGAACTGAGATTTTTCCCCTTCCTGAATGAAAATAAACATCTATCTGGAATAATATTTGCAAGCTCATAATTACATTGCAAAGTATTCCAGTGTCTATGCACACTAAGAATTAGACTGTCAGAATTTCTAGCATAGGTCGTTAAAAACCTAATGGGTTGTGATAATGTTGCTGAATGGTCTCTGTAAGTAAGAAGTTCTGATCTATCCATAGAGCTGACCTGGTGACTGGCCTTTAGAACATCTCCTATCCTATAACCCTGAGATTTAAATCTGCTGGTTAAGTCACCCTTATGTTGCTGAAAGGAATAATCCTCAGAACAAATACATTTTACACGTATAAATTGTGATTTTGGAATGTTTTGTACAATATGAGGTGGGTGATAGCTGGAGGCATGTAAGATGGTATTGTATTGGGGGTACTTCCTATACACCTCAGTACCTAGTGTGTGATCAGGTAATCTTTTGATTAATACATCTAAAAAAGTGATTGTGTTTGTATCATAGTGTACAGTAAACTGTAACCCCCATAGATTGTGATTCAAATATGAAACAAAATCCATGAGTTGACATTCATCACCCTTCCATACTAGCCAAACATCGTCCAAATAACGTCTCCAGATGTCAATATATTCCATGAATATACTATTATTGCAGTCATAAATGATATGTTTTTCAACATAAGCCATAAATAGATCAGCATATATAGGGGCAAAAGATGCCCCCATTGCTGTTCCTTTGGTTTGCCAATAACAATTATCCTTGTAATAAAAGACATTATTCGTGAGCACATGTTTGGCTAGACCCACCAAAAAAGAATTGAAGTTCGCTTCATATAAGCCCGATACTTCTAACCAATAGGCCATTGCATCCAAACCAGCTTGATGGGGGATGTTGGTATATAAGGCACTTACATCCAATGTGCATAGAAACCATTCAGGTTCCAACTGTGTGTCTGAAATAATCTGCAGAAAATTGGTCGTATCTTGCAATCGTGATCGCACCACATGCAATAGGGGTTTAAGGTGTTTGGTGAGATACAAAGATAAAGGCTCAGTAATGTACCCTTTGCCAGATACAATGGGTCTACCACAACCACGGAGTCAGTTATTGCTATTATACAATAACATTAAGGAAAAAAATGCTTACTTTCTTAAATAATGTCTTTGTATAATGGCGCATTACTCTTCTTCCATGGCTGGTGTTATACTGCTTCCTTGTGTTGATGTACTGCGCATGCATATGGGACTTGCCTTCCCATGAACATCCAGTACATTAATGCTTTGAAACGGAATCAAAAGAGAAAAGAAAGTCTCCATTGCGCCATTTTTGTTTTCTTTTTTTTTTTTTGCTTATCATTAGTTTAGTATGTAAATAAAAAGGTATGGACATTTGATGGGCATTGTATTAAAGCAGCTATAGCTTTTAAAGGGACGACAATCATACCACACGGGCAGATGTCCAGCGGTTCTCGTAGGAGCATCCGTGGTCGTACTTCCCCTGTCAGACGTGCCCAGAGAGGTCTATCAACCTCAGCTATGTTCCGGGCTGTAATGCAGGCACAGGCACGTATGAAACGATACACCAGACAGGGCCTGAGGGAGCTTAGAGCACATCGCACCGTTATGAATGACACTATGCGTGACATTGCGTCTGCCATCCGTAACATCAGCGAGGTCATTGATAGACGTTGGGGGGACACATTAGATCTGTTCCACAACTACATGTCCAGGAGCCAGGACAGTGCAGGATGGGTGAGGCATCGACATGGACATCTGCCAGCAACATTATCGGCTGCCAGTCGTCACGGACAACAACAAACCCACAGCCACTCACATAGTGCCAGTACCAGCCCCAGCAATGCTGGGTCTGTGCTGTCATTACACCGTCCTAGAAGACCACGTGCACGTGGCTCTGTACAGTCCCAGCAGGGACATGTGTCCAGTCAACAACCCACTGCTTCTGATGACAGTACCCAGTCTGGCTTAGTACCTGATACTGTCCGTAGCACCCCTGCCAGGCAGAGGTACCATGTCCGTGGCCAGAGACAGTGACCTGTATGACCTGGCAGGTACAGTCTGTGGCTGTCCACAAACACCTGTATATGGCAGCCACATGGTGGAACTGTGTGCATGCATACACACACACACATAATGCTAACACCTAGGGCTAACACATACACACACACATCGCAGCAACGTTGCCCCATCCTGTACTGTTGTCCCTCACTAAAACATACACACATACATGTCGATTGGATGTGTCAATGGCAGACTCTGGCAAACCAAGTACACACCCTGTGCATATGATGAAACTGTGCCACCTCCTGCCATCTTTAACATTGATGCTGGAACAGGATAGCATGGTACTGATGCACAGAGTGTCTACATAGCACTGTAGTAATATTATCATGTTGTTAACAGTACAGTGTAATGATATTGTTGTGGGTAGATTTGAGCATGCATGATGCATTAACTATGTTTGTCATTGCAGTTTTGTATACACCAGTGTTAATTCCCAAAGTGTACTGTCTGAACATGTGCCACATGGCTGTTGTGTGTACCAGTGCCTGCATGTGTTGGGGTGTGGACAGTACATGTGTGATGTTTGCATCACCGATTTGCAGGTGTACATTTGTGAACATGGTCAGCATGGAACATGACATGGTTTGACAGTATGCTGTGGGTGATACGGTTTCCACATGTCAATGGTCTGAATTCTGGTAGTATACACAGCTTACATAGCCTGACATTCAGTGGTCATTACATGGTGTCTCCTCAACTGATACACAGATGTAGGAACCTGGTGTCAGTGATATCCCTGCAGTACTACACTATACCAGTAGCCATTGTTACTGAGCCCGCACACATCCCTGGGAACAATACCCTTTGGCATATAGCAGTCTCATGTACATGCCAACACACTATGGATATGTCCATCCATGACTGCAAATACATACAGTGGCCTACAATGCATTCTACACATGACACACCTAACCACCACAGGGGTATCATACGGACAGATACCTGTTGTCCAAGCCATGGCATATTGCTGTAACGCTACTGTGGCATTGTCATCGGCATGTAGTTAACATAGTATTCCAACGGTACCATGTAGGTGGTAGCACCCATCATGTAGAACGGGTAATGGTGTGTACATGTGGACAGGTGTTATCTTGTCTATCCTGTGATATTCACATTTCCAAAGGTATTCTGCAGTCCTTCTGTGTATCACCTAAGCAAGAAGGTGTCTGTATGCATATCAGCAACAGTTTCATACACCTACACTGGATGGCCATCACTCACAGACTTTGCTGTGTTTTAACATGTCTGACATATACTGCAGACATGAACCATCACCCACATTAATCTATCAAAGCTTTCATGGGTGTGTGTCACATAGTTGGCCTAGGACACAGATCACTGCAGTAGCTTGCATTGTCACCAACATACATGTATGGCCTAAGGTCTGGTAAGCTGCGGCACATGGCGGCAAAGGTAACAACTGTATTCATATGGGGCAGGCTTCACACATAGGAACTATTATAGGTCACAGGTACATATCTGTATGTGGCATACACATACCTGATGCGTGCATGGCAATTACTGTTATAATAATATGTCATACAATAATGAAAGCAAAACACACAACACATTCACCAACTGTGTGGCAAACGCACATATGGCATTTGTAGGATTCAAACCCCTACTTAACTAGGTTATGGCACTTGAGAGAGATGCAGTAGCAAAGCACGCTATTCACATTACTGGATGGTTTCTCTTTTCCTGCTGTATTTATAGGGTGCTGACAGCATCAATGTTTCCAAAGAAGAATGTACATCTTTTAGTGTGTTATCCTAGTCTTCAAAATGGCCATTCCTTTCACAAAGGATTGCAGACATACACATATCCCTGCCCCCCACACACACACAGTGTTTGCAGGATTCAAACCCCTACCTAACTATGTTATGATACTTGGGACAGACGCATTAGCGCAGCACGCTATTCACATTACTGGATGATTTCCCTTCTCCTGCTGTATTTATAGGGTGCTGACATCATCAGTCTTTCCAAAGAAGAATGTACATCTTTAACTATCTCTCAGTATGGGGGATAACAATATCTGTGCATTCACAGAAACCTAGTTCAGGGTCACATATGCACACTGGCACTGCCAGGTTATGTTCTATACCATGCTTCATGACTACAGGACTTGTGACACAGAACACAAGTAAGGGGTGTATCCATATACATCACAGATACACACACCTCTGGGTTGGTCCCACTGCACTAAGCATGACAGGCCATACATATACACCTACCATTGTGCAAAACTGCCTTTTGGTTTGGTGTGTAGTTCAGACCACCCACCCATACCCAGTAACCACACTTGGCTTTCCTGGGAACAGTGTCAGATATGAAGGTCTTCACACACACACACCATTATAGTGGTTGACTTCAGGTACACAAATATTAACTGGGGATACTACTCAAGCCCTCAACATCACCCTACAGCCACTACAATTTGTGAATCCATGTGCTATGGCACAACCAGTCACCACACCCACTAGGGGGAATACATACTGGACCTGATCATCACCAACATGGGGACTCTATGCTCCACACCAGAGGTAGAACTGTCATTGTTAAGATCAGACCATGATCAACTTTCCCTGGACATCCATATCCTGTCCCCACACCCAGCCAAGGAAATCACTGTAAAGAATTTCTCAAAAGCAGACTATGCACTTGTGAAGACTGGGGTGGAATACTTCAGAGGCCCCGTGCTGGAGGTTAATACAGACCAATCTAAAGAATTATTTACAAACGCATTGTATGAGCAGCTGCAGGTATGCATTGATCATGCTATCCCACATAAAACCATGACTCCTCCAAAACAGGAGACCTGTCTGGTTGACCCTAGCCATATATTAGCTGTACAACAGAAGGAGGAAGCTACTACATAACAGAGCAATATCCCACAGACCCAGATAGATCATAACCTCTCCTTTGCTAATCACATTGACAGAGAGTCATTGCTAAGAACTTTGTATAGCCCTTCTTCTCACATGGGTGTTTGCATGTAGATCATGTGAGGTCATTGTGGCCCTCTACTACTCACTCATCAGGACATGTTTGACTACAATGCCCCTTTTGGGGTGTACCTTACCCAACACCTGTGGCAAGTACAGTGAACACAACAGTACCTCCCCAAGAGAATCATGGGCTACACGCAGATGTCCAATGCAGCTCAGCTAAAGGATCTTCAGCTCTACTCAGTTGCTTAACGCCTACTCAGAGGTAATCTATGCCTGACATACACAGCCATTTCAAACCCAGAAGTAATGGACATGCTCCACCTCATAACATCCAAGACCCTTACAGCTACACACTCCAGGGACGTAAACTTGGGGTTGGGAGGGTGCCTTAATGGCTAAGGTGCTTGCCTTGCAAACACAAGGTGCAGGGTTTGAGTCTCACAAGGGATAACTAGCTAGGCTTAAAATGGCTCACAGGGGCAGTTAGCCTGGTACTAAACTATGAACTATGAACTATAACTGCACAAACCTCAGCACAAACATAAATAGGACATGCTGCAGGGACAGATTCATTACTCACAGGCTCCCCTCACTCTGGAATTGAATCCCAATTAAAGTTAGACATAGCCCCTCACCAACCCTCTTCCAGCAAAATACAGCCGCATGGATGGGAAATTGCAAATTCACCCCTGGGATCTCCACTGTGTCCCTGCTTGACAGAGGCACAGCAAAGTAGCCTTAAAGGGTGCCTTCTGTGACCTACTTTACAGAGGCACAGTAGGCTACTCTACTGGGGAGGCAGACACCAAATACACCCTGCCTAGGCTTATTAATTCCCCAGGGCAGACAGCCTAGTATTCACCTCTGCACCTATGTTTATGTTTGGGATGCACAATACTTGTTGCTGCTACTGTTTGCAGGTCTTTATTGCCGTAGCTTTCACAGTTTCTGTGAACAACGCATGTATCTGTGTAACATGTTTGATCATGACAGGGTGCCGGTATATTAATATATGTGTCTGTTGTCATTTAACTGTGTGCACAAGGTGGATTGCTGGATCGTGAGAGGTTCCTGGCTTAACACATACAACTGCCAGATATGTGTGACTGACTGCTATACTCAGACATGGCCTAAGTGTGTGAGCATGCCCAGTTCAGGCTTTCCATGGTTTATTGCCTGACATGTGTCTCATTTATCCAAGTGTGTGAGCATGCCCAGTGTGACCTTTCCATATGTTGTAATCTGAAGTCCACTACATTTGTGGTTGTGTGTGAACATGACCAATATTGACATTAATACTGTGTGTGTTGGAAGTCATGTTGTGTTCTTACTGCCAGACTCCTTTGTGTCATAACTCAACAGGGATTATGCTGTGCTTGCAGGGTTTCCATGGGATAGTTTGCAAAGACTTGGCAACATTATCTCATACTGGCTTAATACTGCAATACTGTCATGGTTCAGTACTTTCACTATGCTACACAGTATCATGGGTTTGCGTCCCATCACTGCTGTAAATGCTCATACTGAGCAGACCAGACTAGTTAAGGGCCAGTTGGGCAACTATGAGCATGCTGCATTTTGTTCAGCTATGGCCTACTTAAACCAGGCTTGTCCGACATTGCTGTGTATTCACCAACTTGGGTGGACATTGGCAAACATTACTCCACAGTGACCACAGTTGTACTACTTGGTGTGTGTGATTCTGTTCATAGGTTCATACTAGGCTATCTGCCCTAGGGCATTTATAATCCTAGCCAGAGTGTGTTTGGCTTTCAACACACATTGTAAGTGGAGTTTGCCATTACATTTTTCATGGTTAGTATACTGTGCCTCTGGCTAACAGGGACATAGAAGTGATACCCCGGGTAAACCTACAATCTCCCATCCACTCATCAGGATTCCTCTTGAAGAGAGACAATGAGGGACTCTGGCTAACCTGGAGTGGGAGTTTACTCAAGAGTGGGGGCAGCCTCTGGGTTATGGATCTGTCACTCCAGCATGTCCTATTTATTTCAGTCCTGAGGTTCAGGTCTCTTGAGCGCATAGCTTGATGGGATTCTGATTTTCCAAGGTGCAACATGTCCATTGATTCCAGGTTGGACATGGCTTTATACATCTGGCACAACTCGCCTCTGGGCAGGCAGTATGCCACTGAGTGGAGCTGCAGTTTCTTTAACTGGGCAGTGACTGGCATGTGTTTGAGCCCTTTGATCCTCCTGGTGAGGTACTTTTGTGGTCTTTCCAGCTGCTGCAGGTGTCTGAAAAGGTACATCCCACAAGGGACATTGTACTCAATTATGGGCCTGATGAGGGATGAGTTAAGAGGCACAATGACCTCCACTGATGTAGATGTGATTACCTTCATGATTAGGTGGGCTATATGAAATGTTTCTCTGAACACTTTGGCCACATGGTTGTCGAATGTGAGATTACTATCAACTTGGGTCCCCAGGTCCCTTATCACTTCTTCCATACTTAATGGGCTACCACATATGTAGTAATTTGTGGGCACTTAGTTTTGACAAAGGGGAGGACTATACACTGTTTTGTGTTTAGCTTGAGGACATGGCTCTGGCACCATTTGTCTGTTTCTATGAGGCCCTTTTGTAGGATGCTTGTGTCAGCTGGAGGGTTGATTATGGCGCCCAGTTTGCAGTCATCTACAAACTTGTTCACCAACAGTCCTTCTGTGTTGGCCTGTATCTCTGAGAAATATATACCAAACAAGGGAGGTCCCACGACTGAGCCTTGTGGGATGCCACATGTAGCTGGTTTGTGGTCTGACATGGCTCCAGCATTTCAGACCATGTGGGTTCTGTCCTTGAGCCAGTTTGCAACCCATCTAGTGACATAGGGGTTTCTATTGAAGCTGGTGATTATATCTAGGATGACCAAGTGGGGTACTGTATGGAAGGCTTTTGCAAGGTCCAGGTAGGCTGTGTGGACCACCATCCCCTTGTCAATGGCCTTGGTGACTGTTTCAAATGACTCAACCAGGTTTAAGAGGCAGGATCTGCCCTTAAAAAGGCAAAATGGGTAGGATCCAGTGTCTGTGTGTCCCCAATATGTTTATTTCTGAGGTCCATGATGATCCTTTCCATAGCTTTGCAGACCAACCTAGTCAAGCTTCTGGGGCGATTGTTTGCAATATCCGTTGAGGCACCACCTTTGTGGAGAGGGTCCACTGTTGCTGTACACTGCTCTTTGGGTACATATTGTGTGTTAAGGCTGACATTGAACAGTGGTTTTATGTGTGTGTTCAATTCTTCTTGGGGTTCATGTTGGACACAGCCCAGGACATCGTCTGGTCCCATTGATGCTGTGTGTTTTACTTTGGAGAGGCTGGCTGTTACCTGAGCATCTGCGATGTCAGGGAGCCAGCACTCTGCTGGGATAAATATTTGCCCTTTTGGTGTGGAGGGGGGGGGGGGTTTGCACTGAACCTGTCAGCTTGGATGTTAGCAATGTCTGTGGGTTTGTTGTATTGTTTGTCATTTTGGACTGATTCTGAACATACCTGGGGATTCACACACAGGTTCCTACAATAAGTAAAGAATGCCTTGTGATTATCCCTGGTGTCTTGTATGATTTTTATCTCACAGGTGGCCTTAGACAATTTTATGTGTGGACGTTGTTTTTCAATAATACTGGTCAGAGATGGCTTCCCTTTTTGTGATTTGGATCTATCATATAGTAGCTTCCTCCTTGTATTGTATGGTTTGTTTATGGCTGGGGTCCAACAAACAGGATGTCTGCCTTTGGAGGACTGAGTCTTGGTTTTATTTGGGATTGCATGATCCATGCATTCCTGACAGTGTTCATAGAATGTGTATATAAAGGGTTATGAGGTCTGGGCCATATTTTCCACAGACACAGGGGCTGTGAAGGATTCCACCTCAGTTTTGAGGTGTGTGACATATGCTTTAGTGAACATTTTCACTGTGGTTTTCTGGCCATGGGCTGGGGTGGGGATGTGAATATCCAGTGAGATTACTATCTGGTGTGATCGTACCAGTGAGGGATACACTTCTGGTCTTGGGCATAGAGTCCCCATGTTGGTGATGATCAGGTCCAGTATGTTTTCCCTTCTTGTGGGAGTGGTAGCAAGTTGTTTCATAGCATTTTGGTTTATAAATTCTGGGAACCTTTGGCCTAGGGTGTTGGAGCTAGGGTAATGCTCCCAGTGTATGTTTGGGTAGTTGAAGCCACCCAATATAATGGTGTTTGGGGAGATCTTCATATTTTCATGTGTTTTCCAGTCAGCCAAGTGTGGTTCCTGGGTTTAGGAGGGTGGTCTGTAGCAGGCTATGAACTGGAAGGCGGTTTTACCCACTGTTGGTTACACATGGGTAGTCTCTGATGCTTCATGCTGTGCCACCAACCTGGGGTGTGGGTATCTTTGACAAATATTGATACTCACCCTCCTTTTGTAGTTTGTTCCATGTTTTGCAGCTGTAAAGCATGACATGAGGTGTACCTGTGAATGCTAGGGTGCTCTTGGGAGCCTTGAGCCAGGTTTCTGTTACTGCACAGATATCAACATTCTCCATGCTGAGGAGTGTTTGGAGTGCGTGCATCTTGCAGTTTAGACTTCTGGCATTGAGTTGCATTAATTATACTTTCTTATCCCTTGTGATACCTATGGAGGTGGGTTTGTGTTTTGAGCCTTACCTAGAAACGGCACTGTGGGGGTGACAAGAGCCTTTGGCAATATCCAATAGGCCACTAGTGATAGGTAAAATCCATCCCTAGCAAAGCATCATGTCTTGTCGAGCATCTCACCCTAGGCTGACAGGCATTGAATCCCCTTTCACTGACACCAATACTTAAGCCAATTGTTGTAATTGATCATATTGTCTTCATATTGTGGCCTCATGTTTGGTGAGGGTAGGATGCTACTGAAGGTCATCAAGTTTGCATATACAACCTGGTGGTAAATGCTGTTTAGCACTACCTTACATTGCTTAACACATGGCAATCATGCCTCAGGTGGTGCTACAGGGCTGCCTATGTCGGATGCGCATACTGCACTCCCTATACATGTTTGGCAACAGGTAGTGTCAAGTTAGGCATCCCTTTTACTATATGTGCGAGTCAGAGAGAGGTATCATTTCCAGGGTTCCTACTGAGCCAGTGTATGTGCTATGCATTGCCTCTTTGCCAAGGCCAAGGCATACTGGGTATGCCTCCATCTGCCTACTGGGGCAGGCTCAGGTTGTTCCTCCTCCGAGTCACGCTCTGCCTGTGATGGCCTTGGCACTGGTGGGGGGCTGTTTGGCCCAGGCCTATGCTGGTCCTGTTGCAGCTGTTTTTGCAGGATCATATTATGTAGCATAGCACATACCATGACAATTTGGGTACATGTAGTTGGTGAGTATTCCAAGGCTCCACCAGATGTGTCCAGGCACCGGAACCGTGACTTGAGCAACCCAAACACACGCTCGATTACATTTTGTGTTTGTGCGTGTGCCTCATTATGGTGTTCTTGTTCAGATGTGTGTGCATTTCTGATGGGTGTCATCAGCCATGGCTCCAGTGCATAGCCAGCATCCCCACACTAAGTGACCTTGTGGGATGTCCCCATTGGCAAATGTCTGGTACAGCTGCATCAGATGCCAGATATGGGAATCATGGTAGCTTCCACGGCAGCCAGCACACACATTCATTATTATGCCCTGGGCATCACACACAACCTGGCAGTTGATGGAGGGGAAACCCTTGTGGTTAATGTGGACCCTACCCTGCTCACTGGCTGGTGCTTTGATACTTATATGCGTGCAGTCTACTGCACCCACTACCTCAGGGTATTCTGCTATTTGCTGGAAGAGACACATATTGCTGGCCAATACCTCACGGGAATTGGTGAAATATACATGATCACCGACATGTGCTGACATGGTATCCAGGAACTGGTGCAGTACCCTGGATGCTGATGTCTGTGATTTCCCCATCATATCACCAGTTGGTCTCTGAAAGGTACCTGTTGCTAGTATTCTTAGGCCAACACATACCTTGGTTTCCACTGGGATGGGTTCCCCTCTGTTGGTTCTGTGGGTGAGGCGTGGCCTGCACAGCTCCACAATTTGCTGCAGGAGGTCTCTGTCCACTCTATAGCGCTCTACTATCTCCAGCTCATGTAACCCCTGGTAGGTGACCCTGGGCCTGTACACTCTTCTCCTTCTCCTCACTGTGGGTTGTCCAGCAGCATTTGCATTGTCACCACCCTCAGCATGTTGCATATGTCATTTTATAACAGCAATGGCAGCCCCTAGCATTTTTTGTCTGAGTGAAGCTTTTTCAGTTTTCACTTCTAGTAGCATACTTCAGTGTTTCAGTGTCTCTTGTGAGAAACAAACTGCACTGTTGTTTGCAGAGCTTTAAGTGCTGGGCTGGGCTAGGCTAGTGCTCTGCCTGTGTTATTGCCCGATTTGGATTGTTTTCACCTGCTAGCTCTACTAGTATCACCTGGTAGCTTCCTGCTATTTGTTGTGCTTCCTTTTTCCTTTCTGTTTCCTCAGGGGGAGTGACGCGCATACAAGCGCAAACACGCTCACAGCAGCTCACACACGCGCATACATGCTTAGACGGACTAAAACTTGCTTATTCAGGCTAAAACGTGCGCACACCAGTGCAAACAAGTTTAGAGGTCTTCCAACAGCCTTATTCATGCTTACTCCGGTTTAAATGTGCACATTCACGCTTCCATGCGTGCACTCTGTCTTACCCAAGTTTACAGGCATGCACACACATGCATACCCGCTCAGAAAGAAACTTTGGTGTTATCCACAGTATGCATCTTCCATTTCTTGGCTTTCCCTGGCCTACCTGTTGACACACCTCTTTCCATGATGTCTAACTGACACCTAACAGATGCCAATGTCCTCCAATGAGCTGCACTACTTTCATACATACCCCCCTTGTGATGTCACCTATCTCCTACTCTGTTCCTCCCCATATCGTACTCCTACACTCCACTGACTGTGCTCATTTGCTATGTAAAAGTGCGATTCACTATCCTAACACTCATTTACATAGGATTGCCTACTAATGCTTGGTTACATGTCTTAGACTGGGCTTCTCCCCTTAGCAACCCCTACTCGGTGGCCATGTTGTCTTCAGCCTGCTATTCCCTTACATTGAAATTTGACAATTTTCATAAATTCCATGTTTGTGGCTTTTATTGCCTTATTTTATGATTTTTATAGCGCACCCTATTTGCGCGGTGCTGCGCTACGCTTAACATCGGAAATCGACGGGAAAAAAAATAATTTTTATTTTAATTTTGCATCAGGGAAACTTTCCAATGGCCGTATATTTGGCTATTGGCATGCTTCCTCAACCATATGCAACCTTTATTTGGAGCTGACAAGGCTCCATTGTGCTATTTGCAGAACGGTACTCAGTTGTCAACTGAGTACATTTCTGCGGCTAACACGTCTCCTACTCGGACAGGTTTCTGCTTCCCGGATCACAAATTTACCTCATTTGCATGCCTTTCGGCTGCAGGTGAGGTAATTTGCATATCACATCCCTCTCTGTGTAGGAGATGTGTTAGGAGCTCTCTTACACGCCCCTATAGGCTGTTCGTGGATCGCTCGTCGGATATGATGGCTGCATGGAGTCTTACTCTACTCGTATGCTATTAAAATGTTTGTGGTTCCCGAAAAACAAGGATATCTTATGACTGGCATATAAATGGTTGGGAAGAGGGTAGCATTGTATTCCCTAATATTGATCTTTATATTAAATCCACTATTCTAAAAATTGTGAGCCTTTGGCTAAATTCTACTTATAGTTCAAAACTGGAAGTCCTTGCATGAAGAAATCTTAGTGTCAACTACTTCATCTGCTGTAAATTTTAATATCTCATCAAGTATTAGTATAACATATTGGATTTTAAAAGATTATTGTTTGAATAATAGAATATCTAATGATTATCCTTTTGATATTAAACAAATATTAAATGTATTTAAATCAGTAATGGATAATAACTATTTAGTCAAACAATTGTTATTCTTAATTTTTCCTATAGCCTATACTACTGTTTGTCTGGATTCCTTTAATGTTAATATAATAACTAATCTTGGTGAAAGCAATTTAAAATTTTGGTTTCAGCTTTTAGATGGAAATAAAATAAATACCGTAGAAAGGCTCTTAGCTAGATATAATACAAGTGAAAATAATTGGTTGAGCATAGTGACTCTTAGGGAATTCTTAAATAGTAATTTACAGATACCCCTAGCTGTGAATACTAAACCTATACCTAAAATATTAGAATTCTTCTTTCAACTTAAAGCGATTTGTACAGAAATAATGCATATTTGTCAATAATTTATAAATGATTGAGATCTGAAATTATAGGCTTTGATGCATCTCATTGGGATTATTCCACAGAAATAAAGAAATATTTTCAGAAAAATGAAAAGTTATATATAAAATCTATAAGTAATTCCACATCATCTATTGATTGGAAAGTCTTTACTTGGAGATATTTGCATAGAAGTTTCCTAATACCATATAAAATAGCCATTTTTATAGAAAAGAAAATCTGAGATGTTGGAGATGTAACAGTGATGTGGAGGCTGATTGGAAATATATGATTTTAGAATGTCAAGTGGTTACCTCAATTTGGAAAAAGCATTAGGAAACTTCACCGAAGCCTTGTGGTCAGATAGATGCAATGTAATGGATTATTTAATTTTGTTCAATGTTCCAATTCCAGATTCTGTTCCTAGAAATGAAGTGCCCCTCTTATGGTCAATCCTGGCTATTGCAAGAAAAATTATTACTATAAATTGGAAAAAATAGAAATATCACCTCTTTTTCAGAATTTATTTGTCTAGCAAAAAATGTATGTAGCAAAGAACTACAAACTTTGCATATTAGAACCACCAATATTACTCACAAAAATTATTTGGCAAAAACTTAAAGATTTGTTAGAAAGTAAATGGAATATAAGCCATCAATAACTGTTATGTACTTTGTATATAGTTTTTATTTGTTATTTATGCATTGGTTATTTTTTGTAATTCTTGTTTAAATTGACTTAAAATGCAATAAAAAGTTTTAAAAAGCACCTGGCATAGCATAGCATCTAGAACTCTGCCTGCTTCTATATTCTGAAACTTCAGCTACTTGGAAGCTGGTAATCTTCCTGTAGTGATGTTCTGAGACTCACTCATAGATAGGTTTAACCAAGGAAACAGATAACACAGAAGACAGGGAGACCCAAAACCTACCCTGTCAAGGGCTACTATTCGATTGTGTCAAGAAATGGACATATTTTCATGCTTTCTTGCTGTATTACAGCACTAGGAAGTAATGTTGGAACCTGTTTTGGTTTATTCCATTGTATCACCACCCACAAACGGGTCATCTTCAAATTACCGAAACGTCAGTTCGCCGACACGCGGAAGAGGAACGCGAAAGGACCGACAACGCAGTTGACTGACATGCTGAAATCCCGACAGCTGGAAGACCGATAAGGGGAACGTGTAAGTGCGACTTGGTAAGTATGCGATAGTGAGGGATTTTGGATTAGGGAGTGGACAGGTAAGTGTGCAATAGTGAGGGATTTAGGGTTAGGGTGTGTGAAAGGTGAGTGCGCAGTAGTGTCGGAGTTAGGGTTTGGGTAATGTAAGTGTGTGTTAGTGACGGGTTTATGTTTTAGGGTGGGTTAAGTAAGTTAGGAATAGGGTGCAGGTAGGGTACGTGTCTGGTACTGTCGGACCTTAGGGTTAGGGGTGGGTTAAGTGAGTTAGGGTTAGGGTGCAGGTAGGGTAAGTGTGCGGTAGTGTTGGACCTTAGGGTTAGGGGTGGGTTAAGTGAGTTAGGGTTAGGGTGCAGGTAGGGAAGTGTGTGGTAGTGTCGGACCTTAGGGTTAGGGGTGGGTTAAGTGAGTTAGGGTTAGGGTGCAGGTAGGGAAGTGTGCGGTAGTGTCGGACCTTAGGGTTAGGGTTTGGGTTAGGGCTAGTGGATATGTAATGTAGTGTAATGTGTTGTTTACGTTTAGTGTGTCGGTGTAATGGTGTTCAGTGTTTTGCG
Organism: Protopterus annectens; assembly: GCF_019279795.1. NCBI lineage: Eukaryota > Metazoa > Chordata > Ceratodontiformes > Protopteridae > Protopterus > Protopterus annectens. The sequence goes on from NC_056737.1 coordinate 1,514,550,201, forward strand.
TTGTCGGTATTGTGTGTTGTCGGTTATTTGGTGTCGGTGGTTTGTGTGTCGGCGAACTGGCATGTCGGTGTTCTAAAGTAGACCCCCACAAACATACCAGACAATCAGAACTAATAAAAAGGGTATCTGTCATGTCTTCTGTTTGCATCAGATAACTAACATATATCCTTTTCATATCTGAACTGATTCATTGATCCCTTTGTTGTAGGAATTCAGTTGAACAAACAGAATCCAGACTAAAATGTTAAGGATCCATTTTATTTGTATCTGTAATCATGGGCGCCGGAACCATAGATCGGGGGGGGGGGGAGAAGAGCCCCCCCCACACTTTTTTGCAGACTCTGTCCCATTATTTTTGTTTTCCATGCCTCCCAACTGCCACAATGATGTTGGTTTGTGAGCGGAAAGGATTATTCAGAAGCTGCTGCAATGACGTCAGCACGTATGCCCGATTTGCGAATGGGAATGGCAAGGATTATTCAGAAGCTTCCAGTGCATATGTCCAGCTGGTGCTTATTCAGAAGCTGCTGCAGGAATGGAAAGGAATTTATCAGAGTGGAGCTGTGGACTGTAATTGCAGAGTGGAGTGGGATGGATTTACTTTCAGAAGCTGACTACTGCCAGATCAGAGTGAGTAAGCTAGGTGTGTGTGTGTGTGTGTGTGTGTGTGTGTGTGTGTGTGTGTGTGTGTGTGTGTGTCTGTGGAAGTATAAAGTTATTTTGGGATATTTACATCTCTGAAAATGATGCAATGAGACAATATGACCAAAACAACATATTGTCATTATAGCTAATCATAAGCACACAAAGTTACCAGCAGCTGCTTATGAACGTGGTTGCACATTATTATTTTATATGATTTATTTAATTCTAAATAGCAACTATTCAGAAAAACAAACCATTGTCCCAAAGTTACACCTGATGTACCTAATCAAACCAAGTAATATATAATTGACTTGGACAAAGCCCAGGCAATTCAGGACATTAATTGTGTTGGACTACATAATTGGTGCATGCATTTTGCTTCATTGCCTACTGGAAAAATGTTCAAACAATAAATTTAAAATGCAGTTGTTTGTGGAAGTAGACCTTTATGATGGAAATGTTCTGAATAGGGCAGTTTTGTCATTATTGGTTAATGCATTTTTGTTTCATTGCCTACTGGAAAAATGTTTAAACAATAAATTTAAAATGTGCTCTGACTTAAGTCTAACAAGTGTGCTGTATTATACAAGGAATATAATTTAATACAACCAGGAAGGTGAATCAAGGAATGCATACATGTATGCATGGCCCTAAAAATGTGTTTGAAAACAGCCCAGAGGAAAGTGTGAAAAGCTCAAAATCATGGGTAAATTTTAAGCTTTACTCTTGTTACCAAATCAGTAGATGAAGATAAAACAGTTCACAACACATTACCTTCACCTGGCCAAGCTAAAACAGTTCACAGCACATTACCTTCACCTGGCCAAGCCTTTTGACACAATCCCCTACTCAGGTGTAGTATAAAAGATGAATAATGTAGGAGTAAACACTTACATCACCAGCTGCATTGCCAACTTGGCTCACAGGATGCAGGAGATCAAAACATGGGAAGAGACCAGTCACCAATGGAGTCCCCCAGGATTCGGTGCTGAGACTTTTTGTGCTTGGCATATACATCTCAAAAGTAAAAGGAAATACCAAAGAGCTTTGGCCAGCTAAGTTTGAGATGACTAGGAGAAGTTATTGAATCCCCAAAAGACTTAACCATCATACAGGAAGGTTTGTCCCAAATAATAACTGGTGTCAAAATCATGACAATGCCCACTGAGAAGTGATCCAATTGTTTGGCATTTGAGAACTTGTGTGTACAGTGACCTAATGCTTGACCAACATGTGCCCAGAGTCACAAGAAAGCCTTTCTATATTGCACAGCTTATAAACAAATTGATTGTGACTAGATCTAGAGATGTTGTTGTCTCCCTTTACAAAGCTCTCATTATGTCAATCATTTTGTATAATGCCCACTTTGGCATGTATCTGTCCAGCCCTATGCAACAATTGGAATGCCTTCAGCGATACCTTACTAAAAGGATGCAAGTCCTAAACAATAGGTCTTGCATGTACGACCTCAAAGATTTATTACTATACTCAGTATCCTACAGAGTGCTTAGAGGTGACATGTCTGGCATACAAAGCATTCTCCGACATAATACAGATGGACCTACTGAACATCAGCAAGTCAAATAGCATCAGAAATACTCAGTCCAGGTATCTAAACTGAACATTGTAGAGAGATGGATATATATCACAGAGGCTACCACTGTTCTGGAACAGACTATCCATAAAAATAAAGCAAAGCTCATCCATCCATATTCAAATGCAACTTGGATCTAAGGATGGGTAATAGGAAATGTACTCCAGGATGTCCCCTCATGCCACTAATGGATAGAGGCAGTTTCTAAATGCTGCATCCCTTACATGGCCCTCTCAAATTATCTATAGTATGATCACAGTTGTTCTCACTAGGGCTAATATACAATTATCAGCCATGGGGATAGCTAAGACCAATCAGAAAATGTTAATTCAAGCACCAGAAGGGAATTGGCTAAGCTTAAAATGCCCTCTAAGTGAACCTATGCTGTGGTAGCAAATAGTTATAAAAAATTACCCTTTTTAGTTCACTAAGTGCCCCTGTCACCCTCTACCCCCCCCCCCAGTCTTTAACAGCTTCCAGCACCTATGTCTGTGATGATACATCATCCTGAATCCTGCAGCAAGCTTTCATTGCTAATCCTTTCAGCCCTCAGGGAGCTTGCTGACCAACATGGCAGTTTTACATCAGTTTTAACTTGTTAACCTACTATCACATGCATTGCATGTCTTGTATCCAAGATACATAGATATATCATATCTGTCTATCCCTTTGATAAGGGTGAAGAAATATAAAATCCATTTGTAATAACTGTTTATATCCATCTAAATTATTTATTGGCCTTCTTTAATCTATGACAGTTTATGTTCCATTTACTTCACCTATTGCCTAATTCTTTGCACCAACACTCAGTTATATAATCACTGATACTTCTTACCTTCTGACATGCTTCCTCATTACCCTTTGGAATTTTCTGTGCTTCTTCTTAGTTCATTATTCCTTGCCTGAACCTCTAAACATAACTATTGTTCCAAACTTACTTGAATCAAGTTTACTTCCACAGGCATGCATAATGTCTATGTCTTCTGCACATTAGATATTAACTGCACAACAGTTCAAAAGTTCTATATTAACATATGATACACAACAAAAAGCATGTTCTCTTACCCACTGTTTTTAAATCGTCTTTTTCCTTATAGTATACAAATTACAATAAATTGTGCTAATTTCCTAAATTATATATATGTTTTCCTAGGCATGACAGCAACTTAGCAAATATATTAATACACACCTAAGTAAAAAAAAAAAAAAAACATTTCTGAGCTTTACCAGAAAGGCTCATCCAGACTCTGCTACACTTTGCTGTGAAGGAAAGGTTAGTTTGCTTTTATTTTTTGTATTTTGTATATTTTAAATACTGTAGTTTGTTTTCTTTACCTTGTGTTTTACTTGCATTCTGCTTTAACAGCATATTAATACTTCAAAAGAGACCACAGCTCTCTCTCTCTTCTGAGTCAGGCAGAATTTTTTTCCTGCCCTCCCACCCAGTCATAGTTGTCTTGTTAAATACCACTTTCTTTCTAGTTGCCTGCCTCTTATGTTAATCTGACCATATATCTCATTTCCTCTCTACTTTCAGTGGCTTGTGTGAGTAATCACTAAATCAAAAACACCTCCCCTTCAACTATTTAAATTTATTGGCCATCCTACTGTATTCCATAGTACCAGAATACATAAGTGACCACCCCTTTCAACCCATCTTGCTGTTTTAAAAATAGTAACTCTCCACTAAACCTTAACTTTTTAAACAGGTAAAACTTAAGTTACCTACTTTCACGTCTACCTTCTCTAGTGCACACTGCAGTGTGCATTTTTTTTCATCTTACTTTTAAGCATCCCTTTGACTAGCACTTTCTCTAATACCTGCTGGAAAGCACTAGGAAGCCTTAAACTGATACAAGCACTCAACTCTCCTTGTTAATAAGGAGAAATTAATAGTAGGCACTAAACAGCCTATAATTGCAAAGTACCTTGCTAAGGTAAGGGAAACAGCTCCTGTACTTTACAAAAAAAAAAAAAAAAAAAAGCATCAAACCAGGCATGTCCAAGGGTCAGCTTCCGGAGATTTCTCCTGTCCACCTGGTGAATCTGGGCATACTGGAGCAATGCAGCAATTGCCTCATGTACACAGACAACCCTCTCCTCCTACCACCCAACACTACAACCTGTGAGAGATGCACTTACATAGCCAAAATGGAAGCAAAGCTCTCTCCACCCAAGATTGCGCTAGACAGTCAAGAGGAGAAGGTTAACACCCACACTACACCTCAAGCAACACATAGCCCTTCTAAACCCACACCACCAACACCCACATATAGCAACACTAAATCCACATATGCAGAGGCCCTTAACTGTAACCTGCCCAAGCAACAAGGACCTCTGAAGCTGAAACGCAAACAAACACCAATCACAACCAAAGTGTCACATAGTTCAAAACACCTGTGTGCCACCCAGCAACAGCCCCTAAGGCAAGACAATGTACCTAACACTTTAGTCAAAGGTGACTCTATAATCCGGCACGCTGATGTCCCTCTCACCAGGTTGAACAAGGAGAAAATTACAGTCAGCTGCCTGTCGGGTGCCAGGATCCGCCACATAATGCATGCACTCAAGTCACTCCACAACAAGTACAAATATGACTCTGTCATTGTCCGTGTTGGAGTGAATGACTTGAGACATACCTCCCTGGACTACATGAAAAGAGACATGGATTATGTGGCCCTGGCAGGTATGACCCTAGCCCTGAGTAGCATCCTGCCTTCGCCCAGAATGATACCACAATATAGGGACAAAATGATTGACTTCAACAATTGGCTAAGCTTCTGGTGTCATTCAAAGGGGATCCAGTATCTGTCTGCCTGGGACGACATGATTGACAGACCACGATGCTTTGCCAGAGATGGTCTCCACCTGTCGCCTCTGGGATTCAGGTTAGTGGCTAAGGCTCTTGCCACCCCTATAGTGCCTTTTTTAGGCAAAGTTCAAAGAACAAAACCACCACTGTAACAGGTACAAGCATGCAAAATCTGAAGGTAATGCTACTCAATGCTAGAAGTCTAAACCTCAAAATGCACTCTCTCGAGGCACTCCTAAAAATGGAGAACATTGATATCTGTGCAGTAACTGAGACCTGGTTCAAGGCTCCAGAGAGCACCCCTGCAATACCAGGCTACAACACTTACCACACTTTTCGATCACCAAAGCAGGACCAAAACACTAAAGGTGGAGGAGTGTCAATATTCACCAAGGATATTCACACCACTAGGCTAGTTGCCCAACACAATGCGTCTGAAATTCTCCAGGTGCAACTAACACTAGGTAAGACTGCAATCCCAATTGTAGCTTGCTACAGATCCCCCAGCATATGCCAAGATTCTCACTACACCTTTCTAAACATACTGGAAAATATTAAGATAGAACCAAACACCGTAATACTGGGTGATTTTAACTACCCTGCCATTAACTGGGAAAGCTACTCATGTACCAACACGTTTGCCCAACGGTTCTTGGAATTCATAAATTCCAACGCCCTGGATCAACTAATCCATAGTCCCACCAGGGGCTCCAATATCCTAGACCTGGTCATTACCAACATGGGAAATCGATGCTCCACACCTATGGTCACCCCCTCATTAGTCACATCTGACCATAAGCTAATCACCCCTAACATCCACATCCCACCCCCACCCCCCCAGTCAGGAAACCTTCATAAAAAACTTCTCCAAAGCCAACTTCATGCTACTCAAGTCAGAAGTGACAAACTTCATGACACCCATGCAGACGGGAGCTGAAAGTTCAGCTGCTGAATCTTACACTAAGGCACTGTGCGAGCACATCCACTCATGTATAAATCGTGCCATCCCAAATCGAACTAAGATGCTCTCATCCAAAAAAAAGAAGCCAATCTGGTGGTCCCCTGCCATAAACAAACTTTACAACAAAAGGAAGAAACTGTTGCAGAAAAGAGGAAAATCCCAGGATGCAAAAAACTTCCTTACCAGCCTCAGTAAGAAACTGAGATCCCTCATAAAATCCTCCAAAGCTAGTTACGAAAATAAAATTGCCAAAGATTCCAAAGACAACATCAAGGCATTCTATAACTTTGTCAAGAATCTAAATGGCAATGCTCAGATCTGCTCTGAGCTAAAACAGAATGGCATTAAATATACTGATCCCAAGGATATTGCCAATATCCTGGCAGATCGATTCAGTGCCAACTTCACCCCCCTCTCACCCCCTAAATGGCCCATCTCAATACCGGAAGATTGCCAAATTCCAGTAATAACGGCCACACAAGTAAAAAACGCACTCTCCAAAGCTAAGAATACAGCATCCATGGGACCAGATGACATCCCGGGCTGTGTACTACATGAACTACAATATGAACTGGCACCTCACCTAAGTGTCATGTTTAATCATAGCCTCACCTCAGGTTTCGTGCCCACTGAGTGGCGCACAGGTACAGTTATCCCACTCCACAAGGGGGGATCCACCTTGGATCCCGGAAACTACCGTCCCATCAGTCTGACAAGCCTTATCTGCAAGGCCATGGAGCGTATTATCATGGAACTTATAAACAAAGACATTGGCAACCTTCAAACACTGGACCCCACCCAGTTTGGGTTCGTGACGGGCCGATCTTGTCTCTTGAACTTGATTGACTTCTTCGAATCAGTCTCCAGAGCCATGGACAAGGGTAAGGTGGCCCACACAGCCTATCTAGATGTTGCCAAGGCCTTTGACACCATCCCCCACTCTGGAATCATAGATAAACTTACTAAGCTGGGCATTAATCCCTACATCACCCAATGGGTTGCTAACTGGCTTACTGATAGCACCCACACTGTAAAAGTAGCTGACTCCAAATCCAGGTCCAGACAAATGACAAGTGGAGTACCTCAGGGTTCAGTCCTGGGACCGCTCTTGTTTGGCATCTACTTCTCTGAAGTACAGGCCAACACTAAGGGACTCTGGATAACAAAGTTTGCAGATGACTGCAAACTGGGAGCCATTATTGAATCCCCAAATGATGTGGATACTCTACAAAAGGGCCTTACAGAAACAGATGCTTGGTGCCAGAGCCATGAGCTCAAGCTCAATGCCAAGAAATGTATAGTTATCCCCTTTGGGAAAAAACATGTATCCGTGAATAACCATATAGATGGCAGTACACTAAACACTGAAAGTTTGATAAGAGACTTAGGGACACATGTGGACAGTGGTCTCACCTTCGATAACCACATCACCACAACAGTCAGGAAATCCTTCTATGTGGCACACCTTATCACTAAGGGCTTTTCATCCAGAAAAAAGGAGGTCATTGTCCCATTGTACTCATCCCTCATTAGACCCATTATAGAATACAATGCCCCGTTTGGTATGTACCTCTCAAGACAGCTGCAACAACTGGAAAGGCCACAGAAATACCTCACTAAAAGAATCACAAGCCTAAAGCAGATGCCCTATGCTGACCACCTTAAAAAACTCCAGCTAAACTCTGTCGCATATCGTCTACTCAGAGGCAATCTTTGCTTAACATACAAGGCCATGTCAACCCCAGAACTGTTGGACATGCTACACTTAAAGAAATCCTAATCCCTCAGAGCCACACACTCCAGGGATCTAAACCTTGTCATCACAATAAATAAAACATGCTGGAGGGATAGGTTCCTGACCCAGAGACTCCCCAGACTCTGGAATAGATTGTCCATACATGTCAAGCAGAGTGCCTCTTTGGTCCTCTTCAAAAGGAACCTTGACGATTGGATGGGAGAAAGGAAATTCACCCCGGGGATCACGTCAGTCGCCCTGCTAGACAGGGGTCCAGGGAAGTAAATAGTGTGGGAAGAAATAGCCAGGCAATTGTTATGGCTAGGCTTGTATAGGTCGTAGGGCTGATAGCCTAGTACCAACCTATGAACCTATGAACCTATGAACTGAAGTTGCAGGGCAGGAAACATAAACACTTAACAGCAGTCCCAAAAGTATGCACCATTGGAACTACTTCTGAAATGTAAACACATCTGATCAAACAAGTACAACTTTAAAATGTTTCTAAATGTTTGTGAAAGAGATTTTATGCATAATGCACAAGCTACAAGTCATAAAATCTTAAGAGTAGTAAATGTAAAGTGTACCATGGTCACTTAAAGACTAGCAGTCTGTTAAAACTGTTCTTGAAATAATAAAGACAAGCAAAAATGTCATAAATGAGGACATTCTTTAAGAAACAAGTATAGGTTAGCTTGGAAAAAATGACCCATGAAAAGCAAGTATAGTGCATGAAACTAATAACATGTTATGCTTAGAAATCATTGTAAATAAAAAAAAAAAAACGTAAGTGAAAAATAGCTCTTTTGATAATAAGGCAGAAAAAGATAGTAGCAGATTCATAGGTAAGTAGCAGGCCAGCCTCCCTTATAGGCCATTTTAACGGTGAGACCCAAACCCTGTATTTTATGTCTGTGAGTGAAACACCTTAACCATTATGTCAACCCCCAACAAATTAGATACTGGTGGGATACAAACCCACAACCTTTGAATGCCGTTTACATTTTTACTAGAAGTTCAGTGCACTGTATATTGCACTATGATTAATGTAAAGCTATCAAAAGCTTCAGGCAGCAAACAAAAGATGGACATGACATGTATATAATTAACCCAGAAGATGAAATACAGGATAATAAGATGCTGACATACTGATATGCATTCTAGGTCAATACTGTTGTGCTTTGTCAGGCATAAATATGATCATAAATCAAGAAGGGATGGGTCAGAAAAATAATTGCAAAAGGGTCACTGAGAATTTTTCAGAGTGCAAGCTTTTAAACTAACAGAAGGGAAGGCCAGCAGACTGCATGCTACAATCAATAAGGTTAGACACAATCAAATGTCATCTACTAATATGGTAAGAAGCAAATATGTCTTTTGGTATGGACACCTTCAACATTAACATTAGAGGTACAAGCACTGTTTTTCTAGCTGTTTAAAATATGTGACAAACTGCCCCTGCTCACCAGTAATATACCAGTAATGATACCAATCAGTTGTCTGTTAGATTATCTTCCAGTTATGGCTCAGACATTTTAAATACTTGTTTGTTTTCCAACAATCAAACATCTGGATGAATAAGATCTGCTCAGACATTACCAGCTGCACTGCAAAGTAATCATCCCCATGTCTACCAGTAATTTGCAAGCATGATTTTAGTGAATATACCTACTGGTGACTATGACATGCTGCTAGTCACAGTCTCAAAAAAAACATATATATATATATATATATATATATATATATATATATATATATAGTTGTATCATGCAAACCAAATGGATCCTAGCTTTGCCAAACGTTTGTACAAAGGCTAAATTAGACATTTTCCCATTCCTTTACAGGGATTATACCAGAAATGTAAGGTCAAGACATAAATGATTGAGTGTGTGGTTCCTACTGCTCCATGGAGTCCCTCCAATGCCTCTTGACTAGGCTTAGCACTGCCACACCCTCACTTTGGTATGTTGCTGCAGATGCTTCATTCCCTGCACTGCTTTTCTGGATAACAGACTGTCAGTACATGGCAGAGGTTTAAAAGCAGACTGGCCGATCCACACAGCTCTATCCTCTACAACACTCACCATGCACAGCATGCCAGAAATGGTTTATTATTCTCATTATTTATTTGACTTGACAGGTCACTCAGTGGGAAAAAAATGATTTTGTAAGCAAGCCCATCTCATGCGCAATTTTTTTTTTTTTTTATCATCAGATAATATTGTTAATGTACAATGGCTGGAGGACTCCCTGGGTCAACAACATGGCCTATAAACGTGAATCCCTTAGGGAGCCAATTCCACCCAACCCAGCTGCATTCCATTTCTGCTACCATTTAACAATACAATCTCTCAACATGTCCACCACTGCTAACATTCCTATTTTACTGTCTGACCTCAGATTCAGTGCTTCATTTTCATAGTTTCCTATGACATCATATAACTGACCTCACAACATGTGGAATCTGAGGAGAAAGACCAGTCTGCGCACTATCTGCAGTTCCTCCTAGGCTGGCACTGGTGATATACAATTAAGGGGTGACAGGGACAGAAGTGGCCATTTAGGATTCAACAGTATAAGGAAAGTAGAAGGTAAGTGGCCAGAGTGGGTCACTCACATAAAAGAAAGGGATAGAGGTTGAAAAGGACAGTAGAGTAGACAGACCCTTGCAGTAGGAGTAGAGGAGGTATGGGAAGGTACAGCTCAGGAAGGGATGCAACCTGTGCAGACAATGAGGAAAGCTGTGCGATGCAACCTGTGCAGACAATGAGGAAAGCTGTGGATGGTGGAACTAGAGTGGAAAAGGCTGCAGTTAAGAATGCAGGAACATGGAGAAGGAGGTGAAAGAAGTGAAACATAGTATAGGAACAGAATAAGGCTTTAGTGATTGGTGAATTCATAACCAAGAGAACATTGAGCCTTGGTAAAGGAAAAAAAGATGTTGATATTTCAGTACAACTGCTCTTGGTGCTTACATTTAATAAGAATTTGAAGGAGGTGACCAGGCTGGTCACTAAGAGAGTAGGATGCATGCGTGTGCTGGTGCACATAGCCATGAGTGACTTGTAGTAGGATACAGATGATGTGATAGCAAACACAGGGATGGAGAGCTGGAGGTAAAGGCAACCTGAATATGGCAGAAAATAAAAAAAAATGTTTATGGAAATGTAATGCAGATGATAGCGAGGAATCAGAGGAAAAATGGTATGAAAGTAAGTATGATATTGTGTATATAGTAGATCCTTGGCATGACATTAAGTCTAAAAAAAGGCAATGATGCATAAAGAAGTAAGACATTTCAGGCTATGGAAGAATGTCAGGACTTCATCTGTTGAGTCTCAATAAACTAGCAGACCGATGAAGTAGGAAAGATTTGACGAAAGACAATCAAGTTTGATTCGGATAGAGGAGACAACTGAGCATGGTTTTATAGCTATAATAGCTAAAAGTTATTTTCAGATTATGCCATTAATATGAATGTGGAAATGTTATTTCCCTTACAGGGCAAAATAGTTAGCATGTAATGGGATAAAGTAGGCAGATTCAATTTTCTACCATGTGGGTTATCTTGAAGGAAAAATACCATGAATCTGTGAAAGTTATGGCAGGAAAAGTAGGGGATAGTATGTTTTCGACTGTATGTATTAATATATACGAAATAAGAAGAAGTACTGAATATAAATCAAATGTAAATATGTGAATAAAATGTATTTATTTATTTCAGTTTGTTAACCTGGGAAGTCCACTGGGCCACAAGGAGCCTGTTTTCAGTGGAGGCCCAGGGAGAAAACCTCCAGAAACAATTTTAATTTAAAACAAAGCTACAGAACAAGCAATTGTTTTTGGAGAAATTACATCATACAATACAGTAGGTTCACAGAGTACAGAATATAGTAGAGTCACAGAGAAATGGATATTACTATTGAATAAAAGCATGTGGGTTAACACAATTCTGATATAGACAAAATGAGAAATACTTGTGAATATATATATATATATATATATATATATATATATATATATATATATATAAAATAGTTTTTTGTTTTGAGAGAGGACTGAGAATATGTATTTTTTGTGAATATTTAACTAAACTATCCCTACTCTTTCCAATAAGTGCCATGGGATCTTTTACATCCATCTGAGCTACTGGAAACATGCCTGTGCAGCCATGCATGGTTAGGTGTAATGCCACAGTGTTCTATTCAAGTTTATTATAATGAGGTGCTAATGAGCTGTTGCTCAGTGCTACTTTACCATTACACTACTGGACAGTACAGTAGTACCCAATTAGAGCTGGCAGCAATAACCTGTCTGAATCCCACGGAATCAATGAGTGACATTCTTACTGTTCGGTTATGTAATCAAAAATGTTTCAGTTTGTTTACTTGCACCTTTAGCTTGTCGATTTCTCCATCCAATGATCTCAACATTTTGTATGTTCCTTTGGATAACCGTACCTTGTATCCCCCTGATTATGTACCGTTATGAGATACATTCTATAGTCCTTGAGTATTAGCTCTGTTTCCATGTTTAAAGTTTCTGCTTCCATGTTTTTTCAACATTTACTCCAGACTGCTTTTACATTTTGTTACTGTGGAGTGAGAGAGAATGACTTAGTGTATCATTTCTCTCAATTAATGCTTAAAAACAGCATTCCTGTTAAAATATGCTTCAAATAACTTCTTATGATTCCCAAAATCTCCTATAATACTGGCCATTGCAATTAGTTATGGCATCTGTCAGTCCAACTCCAATTTCAGATTACATCATTTGTGATGTTGATTATGCTTTTATTTGGCTGATTTCTATGACTCGTACTTTAATACTGATATCTAATCCCAAGGTCTGTTTAATCTAAAGGCTCAGTGAACAGTAAAATATATTTATTGACAGCTCTGCAGTGAAACTATTACTATTCAATTAACAATCAGCTGCTGTTTAGAATCAGTAGAAAATGCATTATCCGTAACCTCTGGCAAGTAATTATCATGGTGTTTCTTTGTAATAGTAAGTGCAGTTTTCAACTTTAGAGTTTCAAACTTGTGAAGAAGATTCCTAATTAGCAATCCCCACATCCAAATTTAATGAAACTAAGGCAGTTTTTTAAAGCAAAATGCCTACAGAAATCCTTGATTTCTTATTATCAACAAACATTAGGCCAACTTAAAAAGTGGAACTATTAATACACACACTGTCTGTTATAAAAGGGCACTGAAACTGCTTTTATTTAAACTTGTACATTTTGTTCTGACAATTTACTGCAACTCCAACACCTAAGCTAAATGTGGAGAATCAGACCCATGATTCACAAATTTAATTTCCAGTTATGACTGCAATTGTATAATTAAGCAATAACCCACACCTGGGTGTGGGTAATGCTGGATTTACCCACTGTTGGTATAGTTTGGTCATGAGGGCGAAGCCCAAGTGGCCAAACAAAGACAACCGTGGGTAGATCCAGCATTACCCACACCCAGAAGTGGGTTATTGCTATTATACAATGACATTATTTAAAAAAAATACTTACTTTTCTTAAATAATGGCATTGTATAATGCCTCCGTGCTGCCCTTCTGCAGCTGTCCGGTATTCTGCAGCAGTTCTGATATACTGCACATGCGTATGCTTGCGTAGTACATCAGAGCTGTGTGTGGAAGCAGCGGAGAAAGGAAGGTCTCCTTTGCTTTTTTAAATGTGTCTCACTATGTTAAAAGAGTTTAACGTAGTGAGATAGCTTTAAAAAAGCAATGGAGAAAGGAAGATCTCTGTTTCCTTTTTTAAAGCTGTCTCTCTATGTTAAATGAGTTTAACATAGCAAGATATCTTTAAAAAAAGCAATGGAAAAAGGAAGATCTCTGTTGCTTTTTTTTAAAGATATCTAAATGAGTTTAACATAGCGAGGTTACATCAACGGAGCTCTTCCGTTCTCCATTGCACAAAAAAATCAAGACTTATACTAATGGAAAAAGAACGGGCGACCGGACCTTTTCCATTAGTATAAGTCGGATTTACAATGGGCACACTGACCAATCAGCATGCATGTTTTGGAATATTAATGGGGCGGGGTCATTGTATAATTAAGCAATAACCCACACCTGGGTGTGGGTAATGCTGGATTTACCCACTGTTGGTGTGGTTTGGTCATGAGGGCGAAGCCCAAGTGGCCAACCAAAGAAAACCGTGGGTGAATCCAGCATTACCCACATCCAGAAGTGGGTTATTGCTATTATACAATGGCATTATTTAAGAAAAAAAATATTTAGTTTTCTTAAATAATGGCATTGTATAATGCCTCCTTGCTGGCCTTCCGCAGCTGTCCAGTGTTCCGCGGCAGTTCTGATGTACTGCGCATGCATATGGTTACGCAGTGCATCAGAACTGTGTGTGTGGAAGCAATGGAGAAAGGAAGATCTCCATTGCTTTTAAAAGCTTGTCTCGCTATGTTAAAAGAGTTTAACATAGCGAGATAGCTTTAAAAAAAGCAACAGGGAAAGGAAGATCTCCGTTGCTTTTTTTAAGAGATCTCGCTATGTTAAACTCATTTAACATAGCGAGATAACAGCAGCAGAGCTCTTTCATTCTCCATTGTTGTCCAAAAAAAAAGACTTATACTAATGGAAAAAGTCCGGGCAACCGGACCTTTTTCCATTAGTATAAGTCTTTGATTTACAACGTGCATGCTGACCAATCAGCGTGCACGTTTTGGAATATTAATGGGGGGTTGTTGTATAATCATCTTTAATGCATTTATTCACATGCAAAAATAAACAGATTCTAAGAAATGAATAATATTGGTCACAGTAATGTAATTCAGTTTGTTTTACTTAAATACGTACTAGCCCTGCCAAGCCAGAGCAGTGAATGTTTAACTACGAACAAATGACTGCAGGGTTATAACAATTTCAGCTGCAGACACCATCTGTGCCTACCAATTATAGCAACCTTATTCACCATGTACACCTCATATGATGGATAAGGATTGAATAAGTAAATAACTGCCAGCCACAGTAACCTTGTTGCTGTCAACATATACAGTGCAATCCGCTGCAAACACCCCTTACAGACACTCGTGCATATAGACTCTAGTTATAGCCACTTTACTTAATGTACTTTCCTGATAGGTAGCTAGTAGACATGCAGTCCAGGAGATCATTAAGGAACCTAGGCAAATTTCTCAATTGCTTCACAGTGCTGTCTGGTTAGTTGATTAGCTCATAGTCAGCAGGAGGAGGTAACGGGAATCAAACCATGGACTACAGATAACAGTTCAACAGCTCACAGCCTTAATCGTCTGCGCTACCACATTATACCTAATTTCTCTCAAATATGTAACAAAGTAATAGTGACAGCAATGGATTTTTCATTGATCTCAGACTTAACTGCAACCAACTGCAACTTCCCTCTAAGACCTAAGCATGCACACGCGAGCACACACAAATGCAAACAATGCACATACACACATATACCCAAAAACTGCAGCCGCTTTATTGACTGTGTACATCTGTATGATTGTGATCAAATGAATGAAAGAATAAATAAAGGCCACAGTAATGTATTTGAGTCAATAACACTCACACAGACAAACACATACATACCTACAGACACAAATACACACACACACACACACACACACACACACACACACACACACACACACACACACACACACTCGCAATCACTATGCATAATATGAGGTGTACAGTCAGTTAACTTGCTATAATTGGTAGGCACAGATGGTGTCTGTGTCTGAAATTGACTTAACTCTGCTGTCATTTGATCACAGCTAAACATTCATTGCTCTGGCTAGTATGTATTTAAGTAAAACAAGATGAATTATGTCACACACACACACACACACACACACACACACACACACACACACACACACACACACATAAACACACACAAAATACTAAATGTATAAAAGAAAAATCTATAATGCCCTACAGCATGTCTGGCAGTGACTCTTTGGAACAAAAGAACACAAGTGAACAAGACAGCACTGAGCAGAGTAGACTACATGATTGTTTAGCTTAAATGAATGCTATTTATTTAAAAAAAAAAACATTTCCCCACATTTGCACCTGTCCAAGTCTGTCAGCAATCAGTCTCATTCCTTCTCTTTTCATTCTTAATGCCATAGACACCAGTTTTCTGATGTAACCTCAACCTGGAAAGGAATGCTTACTGATTCATGTAATAGCCCACCCAGCCCTCAATAAAGTGCCACGCCTACACCCCCAAAGCAGTAGCATGACATGCAATAAGGAACACAAATTAAGTATTGTGGTTTAGGTCTAAGTGCCGGGCGTTTTAGGAAAAAAAATGTCCTGCTGAAGAGGTGGACTCTTTTTTAATAAAAATGTAATTTCAACAGATGGATTACAGTGCATATGCAGAGTTTAATTCCACTATGGCATGTTAAATCACAAAAACCTAAAAATCACAAAATGCCAGAAACCAGAAACAGAACAATCATACAGCTGTACACAGTCAATAAAGTGGCTGCAGTTTTTGGGTACATGGCATGAAGAGACTTAATTGAAAACGGGTTCTTTTGGCCCAGTGGACTAGACTATCCTTGTTAACCAACTGCAAATAAATAAAAATAAAAAAAAAACGTATGCCAGAAATGCATAATGGTAAAAAAAACATAACTCCAGGCATTTTTGCCAGCATAAGAAAGCACCTTGCAGTGTGTGCGTGTGTGTGTGTGTGTGTGTGGGGGGGGGGCTTATACTTTTTGAGTTGCACCAATTTGAAGAAGGTAGAAAGTTAGCCGAAAATAGAATTACTAATGGTACACTCTTAGAAATTGCACTGGCATAGATTTCCTATAAAAAACAGTGGTAGATGTTGTGTTCCTCAACATCATGTGCTTTGTGCAATGAACGCTCAAAGAATTTAACTTTGGCCACGTGTAGAAATTCTGCATAGGTCGGAGTCCTGAAACAGGAAAAGCAACTTTTTAGGTAAAAACATATATAAACAGTGTTTTTATAATTTTTATTTTAATTTGTGAGGGCTGTAACCCAGCAGCCAACACCATGATTCTTCTTCTTCTTCTTTCGGCTGCTCCCATTAGGGGTCGTCACAGCAGATCAACTGTTTCCATTTCTTCCTGTCCTCTGCATCTTGCTCTGTCACACCAACCACCTGCATGTCCTCTCTCACCACATCCATAAACCTTATCTTAGGCCTCCCTCTTTTCCTGTTACCTGGCAGCTTCATCCTTAGCATCTTTTTCCCAATATACTCTGCATCCCTCCTCAGCACATGTCCAAACCAACGTAATCCTGCCTCTCTGGCTTTGTCTCCAAACCTTGCAACCTGGGCTGACCCTCTAATATACTTATTCCAAATCCTGTCCATCCTCGTCACACCCAGTGCAAATCTTAACATCATCAACTCTGCCACGTCAAGCTCTGACTCCTGCCTTTTTGTCAATGCCACTGTCTCCAACCCGTATAACATAGCTGGTCTCACTACCCTCTTGCAGACCTTCCCTTTCACTCTTACTGGTACTCATCTGTCACAAATCACTCCTGACACTCTTCTACACCCACTCCATCCTGCCTGTACTCTCTTCTTCACCTCTCTTCCATACTCACCATTACTCTGAACTGTTGATCCCAAGTATTTAAACTCATCCACCTTCACCACCTCTACTCCCAGCATCCTCACCATTCCTCTATCCTACCTCTCATTCACAAACATATATTTTGTCTTAGTCCTGCTGACCTTCATTCCTCTTCTCTCTAGAGCATATCTCCACCTCTTCAGGGTCTCCTCCACCTGTTCCCTACTTTCACTATAGATCACAATGTCATCTGCAAACATCATAGTCCACGGGGACTCCTGTCTGATCTCGTCTGTCAACCTGTCCATCACCATTGCAAATAAGAAAGGTCTCAGAGCTGATCCTTGATGTAATCCCACCTCCACCTTAAACGCATACGTCACTCCAACAGCAGACCTCACCGCTATCACACTACCCTCGTACATATCCTGTACCACTCTTACATACTTCTCTGACACTCCCAACTTCCTCATACAATACCACAACTCCTCTCTAGGCACCCTGTCATATGCTTTCTCTAAATCCACAAAGACACAATGCAGCTCCTTCTCACCTTCTCTGTACTTCTCCATCAACACTCTCAGAGCAAACATTGCATCTGTAGTGCTCTTTCCTGGCATGAAACCATACTGCTAATCAGTAATCATCACCTCCCTTTTTAACCTAGCTTCCACTACTCTTTCCCATAGCTTCATGCTGTGACTGATCAGTTTAATCCCTCTGTAGTTACTACAGCTCTGCACATCACCCTTATTCTTAAAAATCAGTATCAAAATACTTTTTCTCCATTCCTCAGGCATCTTCTCACTTTCCAAGATTTCATTAAACAATCTAGTTAAAAACTCCACTGCCACTGCCATTTCACCTAAACACCTCCATGCTTCCACAGGTATGTCATCTGGACCAACAGCCTTTCCGTTCTTCATCCTCTTCATAGCTATCCTTACTTCCTCCTTGCTAATCCACTGCACTTCATGATTCACTATCAGCACATCATCCAACCTTCTCTCCCCTCTCATTCTCTTCATTCATCAAACCCTCAAAGTATTCTTTCCATCTGCTCAACACACTCTCCTTGCTTGTGAATATGTTTCCCTCATTATCCTTTATCACCCTTACCTGCTGCATATCTTTTCTAGCTCGGTCCCTCTGTCTAGCCAATCGGTACAGGTCCTTTTCTCCCTCCTTAGTGTCCAACCTTTTATACAACCCTTCATATGCCTTATCCTTAGCCTTCACCACCTCTCTCTTTGCCATGCACCTCATCTCCTTATACTCTTGTCTACTTTCTTCATCTCTTTGACAATCCCACTTCTTCCTCGCCAACCTCTTTCTCCGTATACTCTCCTGTACTTCTTCATTCTACCACCAGGTCTCCTTGTCCTCCTTCCTCTTTCCAGATGTCACACCAAGCACCTTTCTAGCCATCTCTCTTACTTAGGTTCATAGGTTCATAGGTTGGTACTAGGCTATCAGCCCTAGGGCCTATACAAGCCTAGCCATAACAATTCCTTGGCTATTTCTTCCCACATTATTTACTTTCCTGGACCCCTGTCTAGCAGGGCAACTGACGTGATCCCTGGGGTGAATTTCCTTTCTCCCATCCAATCATCACGGTTCCTCTTGAAGAGGTCCAAAGAGGCACTCTGCTTGACATGTATGGGTAATCTATTCCAGCTCTGCTGTAGTTACCCAGCTATTCGGTAACTCTTCACTGCCACCCAGTGCCTGTCTTAACTCTTCCCTGAACATCACCTCACAATTACCCTTTTTCAATTTCCACCATTTGATCCTTGGTGCTGCCCTCACACTCATCCTTCTCTTCTTGATCACCAATGTCATCCTACAAACCACCATCCTATGCTGCCTAACTACACTTTCCCTGCCACCAGTTTAAAGTCTCCAATCTCCTTCAGACTGACCATTATACATAAGCTATAATCCACCTGTGTGCATCTTCCTACACTCTTGTATGTCATCATGTCATCCTATGCTCCTCCCTCTTGTTAAAATACGTATTCATCACAGCCATGTCCATCCTTTTTGCAAAATCCACTACCATCTGACCTTCTGCATTCCTTTGCTTAACACCATACCTACCCATCACTTCCTCATCCCCTCTGTTCCCTTCACCAACATACCCATTGAAATCTGCTCCAGTCACCAGTCTCTCGCCCTTGGGTACAGTCATCACCACTTCATCCAACTCGCTCCAAAATTTTTCTTTCTCATCCATCGCACACCCAACTTGTGGAGCATATGCACTAACAACATTCATCATTACACCATCAATTTCCAGCTTCATAAACATCACTCTATCCGACACTCTTTTCACCTCCAAAATACTCTTAGCATACTGTTCCTTCAGGATAATGCCTATGCCATTTCTCCTCCCATCCACACCATGATAAAATAATTTGAAACTGCCTCCGATACACCTAGTCTTGCTCCCCTTCCATCTGGTCTCTTGCACACACAATACACCAACCTTCCTTCAGTCAATCATATCAGCTAGCTCTCTCTCTATACCAGTTATACTCCCAACATTCAAAGTTCTGACCCTCACTATCACAGTCCTAGCTTTTAGCTGCCTTCGGGCATGCCTTCCCCCTCTTCTCCACCTCCTTCAGGCAACAGTAGCCCAATTTCCGCCAGCACCCTGTTGGCCAACAGTACTGGTGGTGGTCATTGTTAACCCGGGCCACGACCGATTCGGTATGTATTTCTCTACTGTTGTCTGCATGTATGATTTGGCAAAATTTTACGCTGGATGCCCTTCCTGACACAACCCTCCCCATTTATCCGGGCTTGGGACCGGCACAAAGAAATGCACTGGCTTGTGCATCCCCAGAGGCTGGGTTAGCAGCCAACACCATCATCTGCCCCTGATACACAGGCACAGTTTTATAGATCCAGAGGTTTAACTGTTGAGCTTTTGTTCAGTGCTACTTTACCATTACACTACTGGGCAGTACAGTAGTACCCAATTAGAGCTGGCAGCAATAACCTTTCTGAATCCCACGGAATAAATGAGTAACATTCTTACTGTTCGGTTATGTAATCAAAAATGTTTCAGTTTGTTTACTTGCACCTTTCAGCTTTTGTATTTCTCCATCCAATGATCTCAACATTTTGTATGTTCCTTTGGATAACCGTACCTTGTATCCAGCTGATTATGTCCCGTTATGAGATACATTCTATAGTCCTTGAGTATTAGCTCTGTTACCATGTTTAAAGTTTTTGCTTCCATGTTTTTTCAACATTTACTCCAGACTGCTTTATTTACATTTTGTTACTGTGGAGTGAGAGAGAATGACTTTAAAGTTTATCATTTCTCTCAATTAATGTTTAAAAACAACATTCCTGTTAAAATATGTCTCAAAAAACTTCATATGATTCCCAAAATGTCCTATAATACTGCCCATTGCAATTAGTTATGGCATCTGTCAATCCAACTCCAATTTCAGATTATGTCATTTGTGATGTTGATTATGCTTTTCTTTGGCTGATTTCTATGACTCGTACTGATATCTAATCCCAAGGTCTGTTTAATCTAAAGGCTCAGTGAACAGTAAAATATATTTATTGACAGCTCTGCAGTGAAACTATTACTATTCAATTAACAATCAGCTGCTGTTTAGAATCAGTAGAAAATGCATTATCCGTAACCTCTGGCAAGTCATTATCATGGGGTTTCTTTGTAATAGTAAGTGCAGGTTTCAACTTTAGAGTTTCAAACTTGTGCTGAAGATTCCTAATTAGCAATCCCCACATCCAAATTTAGTGAAACTAAGGCAGTTTTTTAAAGCAAAATGCCTACAGAAATCCTTGATTTCTTATTATCAACAAACATTAGACCAACTTAAAAAGTGGAACTATTAATACACACACTGTCTGTTATAAAGGGGCACTGAAACTGCTTTTATTTAAACTTGTACATTTTGTTCTGACAATTTACTGCAACTCCAACACCTAAGCTAAATTTGGAGAACCAGACCCATGATTCACAAATTTAATTTCCAGTTATGACTGCAATTGTATAATTAAGCAATAATCCACACCTGGGTGTGGGTAATGCTGGATTTATCCAATGTTGGTGTGGTTTGGTCATAAGGGCAAAGCCCAAGTGGCCAAACAAAGACAACCGTGAGTAAAGCCAACATTACCCACACCCAGAAGTGGGTTATTGCTATTATACAATGACATTATTTAAGAAAAAAATACTTACTTTTCTTAAATAATGGCATTGTATAATGCCTCCTTTCTGCCTTTCTGCAGCTGTCCGGTATTCTGTGGCAGTTCTGATGTACTGCGCATGCATATGCTTACGCAGTACATCAGAGCTGTGTATCTCCGTTGCTTTTTTAAAAGTGTCTCGCTATGTTAAAAGAGTTTAACGTAGTGAGATAGCTTTAAAAAAAGCAATGGAGAAAGGAAGATCTCTGTTCCCTTTTTTAAAGCTTTCTTGCTATGTTAAACGAGTTTAACATAGCAAGATATCTTTAAAAAAAAGCAACGGAGAAAGGAAGATCTCTGTTTCCTTTTTTTTTAAGATATCCTGCTATGTTAAACTCATTTAACATAGCGAGATTACAGCAACAGAGCTCTTCCGTTCTCTGTTGCTATCAAAAACACAAAAAAAAATCAAGACTTATACTAATGGAAAAAGTCCGGGCGACCGAAACTTTTTCATTAGTATTAGTCGGATGTACAACAAGCACATTGACCAATCAGTGTGCACGTTTTGGAATATTAATGGGGAGTCATTGTATAATTAAGCAATAACCCATGCCTGGTGTGGCTAATGCTGGATTTACCCACGGTTGATGTGGTTTGGTCATGAAGGCGAAGCCCGAGTGGCCAAACAAAGACAACCGTGGGTAAATCCAGCATTACCCACATCCAGAAGTGCTATTATACAATGACATTATTTAAGAAAAAAAATACTTACTTTTCTTAAATAATGGCATTGTATAATGCCTCCTTGCTGCCCTTCTGCAGCTGTCCAGTATTCCGCGGCAGTTCTGATGTACTGCACATGCATATGGTTATGCAGTACATCAGAACTGTGTGTGTGTGGAAGCAAAGGAGAAAGGAAGATCTCCGTTGCTTTTATAAGCTTGTCTCGCTATGTTAAAAGAGTTTAACATAGTGAGATAGCTTTAAAAAAAGCAACTGAGAAAGGAAGATCTCTGTTGCTTATTTTTAAGAGCGCTCTCTATGTTAAACTCATTTAACATAGCGAGATAACAGCAATGGAGCTCTTTCATTCTCCGTTGTTGTCCAAAAAAAAAAAAAAGACTTGTACTAATGGAAAAAGTCCGGGCAACTGGACCTTTTTCCATTAGTATAAGTCTTTGATTTACAACGTGCACGCTGACCAATCAGCGTACACGTTTTGGAATATTAATGGGGGGGTCATTGTATAATCACCTTTGATGCATTTATTCACATGCAAAAATAAACAGATTCTAAGAAATGAATAATATTGGTCACAATAATGTAATTCAGTTTGTTTTACTTAATTACATACTAGCCCTGCCAAGCCAGAGCAGTGAATGTTTAACTATGATCAAATGACTGCAGGGTTAAATCAATTTCAGCTGCAGACACCATCTGTGCCTACCAGTTATAGCAACCTTATTCACCATGTACACCTCATATGATGGATAAGGATTGAATAAGTAAATAACTGCCAGCCACAGTAACCTTGTTGCTGTCAACATGTACACTGCAATCCGCTGCAAACACCCCCTACAGACACTTGTGCATATAGACTCTAGTTATAGCCACTTTACTTAATGTACTTTCCTGATAGGTAGCTAGTAGACATGCAGTCCAGGAGATCATTAAGGAACCTAGGCAAATTTCTCAATTGCTTCATAGTGCTGTCTGGTTAGTTGATTAGCTCATAGTTAGCAGGTGGAAGCAGAGGGAATCAAACCATGGACTACAGATAACAGTTCAACAGCTCACAGCCTTAATCCTCCGTGCTACCAGATTATGCCTGATTTTTCTCAAATATGTAACAAAGTAATAGTGACAGCAATGGATTTTTCATTGATCTCTGATTTCACTGCAACCGACTGCAACTTCCCTCTAAGACCTAAGCATGCACATAAGAGTGCACACAAATACAAACAATACACATATGTACCCAACAAATGCAGCCACTTTATTGACTGTGTACATCCTTATGATTGTGATCAAATGGATAAATAAATAAAGGCCAAAGTAATGTATTTGAGTCAATACCACTCACACAGACACACACACACACACACACACACACACACACACACACACACACACACACACACACACACACACACACACACACACACACACACACACACACACACACACAAAATCACTATGCATTATATGAGGTGTACACAGTCAATTAACTTGCTATAATTGGTAGGCACAGATGGTGTCTGCGTCTGAAATTGACTTAACTCTGCTGTCATTTGATCACAGCTAACATTCATTGCTCTGGCTAGTATGGATTTAAGTAAAACAAGCCGAATTATGTCACACACACATGCACACACACACACACACACACACACACACACACACACACAAAAATATTAAATGTATAAAAGAAAAATCTGTAATGCCCTACAGCATGTCTGGCAGTGACTTTTTTGAACAAAAGAACACAAGTGAACAAGAGAGCACTGAGCAGAGTAGACTACATGATTGTTTAATTTAAATTAATACTATTTATTTAAAAAAAAAAAACATTTCCCCACATGTCCCCCTGTCCAAGTCTGTCAGCAATCAGTCTCATTCCTTCTCTTTTCATTCTGACTGCCACAGACACCAGTTTTCTGATTTAACCTCAACCAGCTGGAAAGGAATGCTTACTGATTCATGTATTAGCCCACCCAGCCCTCAATAAAGTACCATGCCTACACCCCCAAAGCAGTAGCATGACATGCAATAAGGAACACAAATTAATTATTGTGGTTTAGGTCTAAGTGCTGGGTGTTTCAGAAAAAAAAAAGTCCTGCTGAAGAGGTGGACTCCTTTAATAGAAATGTAATTTCAACAGATGTATTGTGGTGCATATGCAGAGTTTAATTCCACTATGGCATGTTAAAATCGCAAAAACCTAAACATCACAAAAATGCCAGATACTTATGCTAGAAATGCATAATGGTAAAAACATAACTCCAGGCATTTTTGCCAGCATAAGAAAGCACCATGTAGTGTGTGTGTGTGTGGGGGGGGGCTTATACATTTTGAGCTGCACCAATTTGAAGAAGGTAGAAAGTTAGCCAAAAATGGAATCACTAATGGTACACTCTTAGAAATTGCACTGGTATTGATTTCCTATAAAAAAACAGTGGTAGATGTTGTGTTCCTCAACATCTCGTGCTCTGTACAATGAACACTCAAAGAATATCACTTTGACCATGTGTAGAGATACTGCATAGTTCCAAGTCCTGAAACAGGAAAAGTGACTCTTTTAGGTAAAAACATATATAAACATTGTTTTTATAACATTTTTTTAATGTGTGAGGGCTGTAACCCAGCAGCCAACACCATGATCTGCCCCTGATACTCAGGCACAGTTTTATAGGTCTAGAGGTTTAACTGTTAAGCTTGCAACTCACTAGGCTTGCATAAGCTTGACTGCTATAACCCCATGTTGATATGTTCGACTTTGTGTGTGCATATGTGTGACCACTCTGTGCATACTGCTTATCTTGACCTGGCCTAGACTTTTGATACTATTCCTCATGCTGTAATTATTGAAAAATGAGACAAACTTAATGTAAACTCCTGTGTTGTCTTCTGGATAACAAAGTGGCTATCCAATAGGTCCTAGGCTGTCAAAGTTGCTAGTACACTCTCTAAATGTAAAATTGTAATGAGGGGGGTGTCAGAGAGATCCATGCTAGGCACTCTCCTGCTTGTCATTTATTTTGCAGGTATCCAAGCCAATATCCCAGAAGTGCGGCTGACCAAGTTTGCTGACTAGGTTCATTGGTGTATACTAGGCTAATGACCACTGGGGCCTTCATAACCACAGCCAAGCATCCCAATTGTATCCCACAGGTTTATGTACCTTAGAGGTTATTTTAAAGGGTATATGTAAGCTAAGGCAAACTTTATAGGCTACCTCTATATTAGGGACAGAGGTGCTAGACCCAGTGTGCATTTCATATTTTCCATCCACTAGTCTAGGTTTCTCTTTAATAAGATTAAGGAAGAGCTCTGCTTCACAAGGATGAGAAGTCTATTCCTGAAAAGGAAAATTCTCTGAGACTCGTACCTGTCCCTCCAATTTGTCCTATTAATGTCACAAGCAAAGTTTAAATCTCTAAATCATGTAATTCTGATGCTGTTCATTTTGTAGATATACAAAAGGTCCATCAGAGTGGGATCCAAGGATGCCTTGTATGCCAGGCATGGATCACCTCTCAACAGTCTGTTGGAAACTGCAAGTTGAATATCCAGACATCCACCGATACTAAACAGCTTTTAGCTTTCGGTAAAAAAGCTGCTCCCACCACATATGTTATAAGTGGTACTTCTCTTCAGACAAGAATGCAATACAAAACCAGGGTACTTATGTGGACAATTCTCTCAGTCATCATATTTCCATAAAAGTCAGGAAATTCTTCTAACTGGGCCAGTTAATTACCAAGGAAATATCTTCAAGACCCAAAGAAGGCAACCTTTTCCTATGTTCTTCCCTTATTAGAAACATCATTGAATACAGTGATATGTACAAATCCAAGCATATCTCTCATAGATTCATAGGTTCATAGGTTTATACTAGGTGAATGACCACCAGTGTCTTTGCAAGCCTAGACAAGCAACCAACCAAGTTTTGTCCCTGAGCTTCTTGGATGCATATATGGTGGGGTATATTAGTAAAGAGGTAGCTAAGAGTTATGGAGGTATGTTGATTAGGGATTCATTTACTTACTGTTGACCTCTGTCCATCAAAGATATGGTGGCCAGACTAGGGTGAATTTGCAATTCCCCATACATTGATCAGAGTTTATTTTGTTGACCTCTGTCCATCAGAATCATGGTGGCCAGACTGGGGGTGAATTTGACATTACCCATACATTGATCAAGGTTTCTTTTGAATAGGGTCAGGGATGAACACTGCTGCACATAAACGGGGAGCTTATTCCATAGCACAGGGATCCTTTGAGGCACAACATGTTCTATTTATGTTGCAGGCAAAGTACAGATCTTTGGATTTAGTGTTTCTGATGTGGTTTATTTTGCAGATGTGCAAGAGATCCATCAGAGCTAGATCTGAGTATGTCTTATATGCTATGCATAGATCACCTCTCAGTAACCCGTAGGAGTTTGAGTACAGAGACTATCTCAACTGGAAAGTTGCCAATGATTTCTAACCAAGAAAATAAAAGATCTTAAATCCTTCAAATATCCCAAAAAGGCAGTACAACTTTCCTTATACTAGCCTACTGACTGCTCTAAGGTGACCTGTGTCTATCTTGTCATGCACTGAAAGATCCAAGTCCTATTTGACCTCCTATTTCTTCCTTAAATCAGTGTCTCTATAAACACTGGCACTAGAGACCTAAACCTGCACATAAAAATAAATAAATAAACAAGACTCACATGGGGTTGGTTCCTAGCAAAGGACATTCCCAACCCATAGAATAAGTTGTTACTACAAGTCGAAATATTATTTTGGCCACCTTTAAGGCTAGTCTTGATGACTAGATGGATTGACATAAATTTACACCAGGATTGCCATGTAAGGCCCTGCTTGATTTAGGAGGTAAACAGTATTAAGTGATTGTCAAGGGTGGCAATAACTTTTAAGTTTGTCTTCTTAAAGGTGTATATGGCCTGGCATCTTTATTATTCGTGTGTGTGTGTGTGTGTGTGTGTGTGTGTGTGTGTGTGTGTGTGTGTGTGTGTGTGTGTGTGTGTGTGTGTGTGTGTGTGTGTGTGTGTGTTTGTGTGTGTGTTTATATATATCATCCACTTAGTCCTTGTTAATTGACCATGAAGAGCTATGTGACCAGGACTTATCTTTCCCAAAGGGGACTCATGACATTCCAGTTATTTTGACAAGCTGCATGTGACAATGGTTTGGCATTGATGAAGGAAGTGAAGTGAAAGACAAGATAATACAATTATTTAAAGAATGATTATTATTGAAGAAAATTAAGGACTGAATTATTCTGATAGTAAGGCAAGTCTTATTCTATAATCTTGGAAGGTGCTGTGAACTGTATCATCACTTTTTTATATTACTGATATTTTTTGTGCGTTATGTTCCCTGATCGTGTGAGAGCTTCCCCAGTGGTACATTCTAGATGTAGACTTTCAACTAGATCTGATTCACACTTTGATTAAAGAACAAGTAGAGGTCATCTTTAAGTAACATATAAGAAATATAATACAATGAAAGTTCCTAAAGCCTTTAAAAATAATTATGTTTTCAAGTCTTATAATTTTCCTGTTAAAAAATCGTACTTTTTCAATTTTTTTTCAGGTGTCCTGACCAAACGTTAGAAAAACACAAAACTGTGTTCTATAATGGGTCAGGTCAGTAATGTTAACATGACACAGTAATGCCCCTAGAATAATTAAATATATCCTTTACAATAAGATGGTCTACAGGAATGACAGGTGGTATTGCCTGTAGTTGGTGATATGCAGTTTGGATCTTTGAACAACATTTCATAAGCCTCTGCATAAAGCCACATAAATAAGGTTGGTTAGACTACTAGTGAATGAAAATCTCTGACGGATTTCATTAATCCTCTAATTACTAATAACAGCTGAACTTCTAGGGGCGACTGGCATACAATGTGGCTCCAACCTTCTAATAATCTATTAATAACCTAATTCTGGGCCAAACTAGTCAGACCAAAGCAATACATTAACCAGCCTAAATCAGTAATGTGTATGTGCAGGGCACTGGGGGATAGACCAGACAATTCTGCCTCTGGTAACTTTGTATTCCACCATGTTAACCATGTCAAAAATATCTAACCTTTGCTAATTTTTATCTCAAATAGACTTTGGAATGTGAACCCTAATGTGCGACTCTGGGGTATTAACTCCTACCATAGCATATTTTTGAGTTTCCTCATTCTTTTTATGTTATGTTATGTCAAAAGGTTTAAAAATGTTGCATGGTGAACACAAAGAGCTTGAGCTGAATGATGACAGCTGTAACTAATGGAAACACAACAAACACCAAATATGTAACCCTCATTATTAATATGAATGTATTTTATTTTATTTTTTATTTATATATAGCTATATAAGTATATTTATGAGCACAGCCACAGTCCACTGAAAAGCAACAGGTCCAGAAGGTCAGAACAGTTATCTACTTCACTTATTTAATTCTGGCACAAAAGACTGAAACAGATTACCTCAGAATAAGGAAACACTAAACTGAAAATCTCCTTCTGCTGGCAAGATTGTTGAACTAAGCTTATCATGGTAGCTTTAAATAACTAACTCATAGTTCTCAAGGAATGAGTCATGCTCCATGCTTTTAAAAATGTATATACTTATTTATAAAACCGCTCTGTGGTTACACAGCCCACTTATGACCCTTTTACATCGAAATATGTGCTGCCTATTTTTGAGTATAAGTTGCTCTTCGGTTTCCTTATTATGCTATTATTACTGTCAATTAAAACCAATAGAAAAGCACAAACAATGAACAGGAAAACAGACCCTGAGAACTCAATGGCCAACACAACAAGAAAAATAACACTTGCAAAACAGCAGCTAACTGGACCTAGTGGGAAAGTGCTTTCTCCATTCTCCTATCCAACTCAAAAACTTAGCAAGTAACTCAGTCCTTATACATTGAAACTTTGTAAAAGTTATTTATTTATTTATTTATTTATTTTACATTTGTTTACCAGCGACCGAGCTGTCCATTTTCAGCGGAGGCCTGGGGAGAAAAGTTCCAGAACAACTGACATGCCACCAAGCCCTTAGGTAAAACAAAATAAGGAAGAAATATAATATGTATGAGTAGTATAATACTAAAACGTAAAGCTGCTAATGTTTATTCAGTAATTATAAACACCAAACTGCCAGCAACTAAAAAACCTGTATTTAATGACACCACCTACAATCAGTCAAATATAAAAACAACTTTCTATATCTATTTATTACATTATTTAGAATAAATCAGAGACATGAGGACATGTCTTACCCGGGCAGTCACCAATGATCGGCTCAACTGATGCTGTTAACAACAGCTGAATATTCTTAGAAGCCAAATAAGGATAACCAAAATGATGCAGGAAGTGAAAGATCAAGACCAAGATGAAGCCAATGAGCTGAGTGAATGACAACACACTTGGCACAGAGGGAAAACTAAACCAGTTCCTCCCCTCAGTGACATTCAGTCCGGTTTCTTACAACAGAGTTTACACCGGTAAGCCCTCTCTTATTTGTTAAGGTTTTTGCAACTGTTGTCTGATGACTGTCAGGACATCTCTTGTATAAACAGCCCATTGTCTTCCCACACACCAACACAAGAGTCACCTCAGAAGGGTTGTCATTTAGGTAACCATCAAGGGTGGTTAGACTTCTGCATTTTGTAAGTCTAACCCCACTGTGGATGTCCAGTGATATGCTCGGGGCTCAGTGTACAATGTCTGGCAACAAGAACATGTCACTCACTTCAGTGAGTGGCTTAACTCATCAAGACAGCCAAGCCTTCCCCTTTAAACTAGTGCTTCTGTGGAGTCTCTGGTCTCCCCCAAGGACTCATCCATGGGAATATCCACTCTGGCATGTGCTACAGCTCCCTCCTCCAAGGAGACAGAAGATGGAAAAGCCACATAAATCCATTCCTTCTCTATACCAGCTATAGCAGGTTGTCAAGCACATAATGAGGGTTTTATCTCTCTATTCTAACAGAACTGGTCACAAGTTAAGACAGTTTTTAAATAAGGCTGTATATTTTTTCTTTCCCTTTCTTCATTACTAGTTAAGACTGTTTTCCTGATTATTTAGTTCAAAAGGTTTGCAGAAATAATCTTTGTTTCTCATGCCCATAAGAATATTATGTAAACTGAAAAGCAGTATTTCCCCCACAGTGTTACTATGAAAATCAGCTCACAGAATAAAAATATTATTTCTACAAAGTACATATTGTAAAGTTATTCATAACCTGCATATAACATAAAGAATTCTAGTTATTTATCTTGTATAGTTAGCCTGAATATAGATATAATATGATACACTTGGTTGCTCTTTACTTTATTTATGGCTAGAAATCCACATATCTACAGCTAATTAAAGGTGCAGTTTGTTATATAATTTACAAACATTGACTGGGGAAAACAGTATAAGATGAGACTGCAGTTTAAAATATTTATTTTTCCTTGGTCTCTTAATAGATTAACTAAAAAAGCTGAAGTGCTGAATAAACACCATTATATTTATTTGAGTAGCACAGTATTTCTCTTACAGAGTTTGGACATATTTACAAATGTTCTTTACAAATAACAACTCCCAGATGGTTTTATTTACTATTATGGATTACTTTGTTGTCTTTCAGTGTAAGGTGATATTACATTGCTATTGATTTTACATTACTGTTTGAAAGCATTTCTATTTTAACTTAAAAAATCATATGTAAATGGTATTATAGCAAATCTTATCTTCCAAGATTTTAGGCTTGTGAATTTCTTAGTACTCATATACAAGAGTATAAGAGATACATTTCATGCTGCACCACTTTTCTATGTCAAAACAATATCTCGAAATTTGTCTGTATATCAAGGCAGTTCCTGAAGTTTTATACAAGACTTATTTAGAAATGTGGTATCTCAAGGTATGCTCGTCACATGTATTTCCTTTTATTTATAATAATATCTAAACCAAAGGGTAGAACGGTCTTACAGATAAACCATTCCATAAAAACTATATACAGCTGCAGTCATGCTCTTGCATCAGGGAGGACTTTCCACAAACCCAGGCGATGCAAACCCATGGAAAGACTAATCATGGAGCTAATCAGATAGGACATAGGGAATCTCCAAATACTGTTCCCTTCTCAGTATGGATGCTTCAAGGGCAGGTCATACTTACTCAACCTGATGGACTTATTTGAAAAGATCAACAAATCAATAGATAAAGGTAAAATGGCACACACCACATACCTCACCCTACTCAGGCATAGTAGAAAAGCTAAATAAAGAGGGTATAAACTCCTATGTCACCCAATGACTTGCCAACTAGCTTAAAGATAGACTGCAGGAAATCAAAATAGGGGAAGTTGCCTCCACAAAGAGACCAGTAACCAGTGGAGTCCCACAGGGTTCTGTGCTGAGACCCCCTCCTGTTTGGCATCGACTTCTCTGAAGTAAAAGCCAATACCAAACAGATGTGGCTGACTAACTCTGCAGAAGATTGCAAGCTAAGAGCAGTCATTGAGTCCTGAAATGACATAGCCATCCTGCAGGAAGGCTTGCCTGAAATAAATAACTGGTACCAAAATCATGCACTGAAACTAAATGCCAAAAATACATTATAGTATCTTTTGGGAAGTCATCTTCTTCAGAGAAATACCAATTTGGCAAAAGCCTTTAAGAATTGATCCAGTTGTTTGGGATTTTAGAATTTATGTGGACAGTGATCTAACTTTTGACCAACATGTCCATTGTTGTAAGGAAGTTCTCCTGTATTTCACAGCTTATTAACAAAGGGATTGTGTCTTGATCTATGGATGTCATTGTTCCCCTTTACTTTAAACTCTCATTAGGTCAGTCATTGTGCATAATGCCCCCTTTGGCATGTATCTGTCCAGACACATGAAACAACTGGAATACCCACAGAGATACCTTACTACAACGAGACAAATTATCTGTCATATGAATGATCTCAGTTATCATCACAAGGGCTAATATATAACTATTGACCATGGGCTGGGTAAAGCCAATTTAACATCAAATGGCTAATTCAAGCACCAGTAGGGAAATTGGCTAGACTTAAATTGGCCTACAAGGGCAGCTAGCCTGGTACTTACCAATGAAGCTTTCAACCTATATAATACGTTAAACTTCCTGTAGTAGACACACATGGGATATATACAAATGACCTCTTAAGGACATACCAATGTTTCTGCTACACGGCTTCTGAAAAAATACATTATAGTATCTTTTGGGAAGTCATCTTCTTCAGAGAAATACCAATGTGGCAAAAGCCTTTAAGAACTGATCCAGTTGTTTGGGATTTTAGAATTTATGTGGACGGTGATCATCTAACTTTTGACCAATGTGTCCATTGTTGTAAGGAAGTTCTTCTGTATTTCACAGCTTATTAACAAAGGGATTGTGTCTTGATCTATGGATGTCATTGTTCCCCTTTACTCTAAACTCTCATTAGGTCAGTCATTGTGTATAATGCCCCCTTTGGCATGTATCTGTCCAGACACATGAAACAACTGGAATACCCACAGAGATACCTTACTACAATGAGACAAATTATCTGTCATATGAATGATCTCAGTTATCATCACAAGGGCTAATATATAGCTATTGACCATGGGCTGGGTAAATCCAATTTAACATCAAATGGCTAATTCAAGTACCAATAGGGAAATTGGCTAGACTTAAATTGGCCTGCAAGGGCAACTAGCCTGGTACTTACCTATGAAGCTTTCAACCTATATAATACCTTAAACTTCCTGTAATAGATACACATGGGATATATACAAATGACCTCTTAAGGACATACCAATGTTTCTGCTACATGGCTTTTGAATGTCCATGACTTTTCACTTTTTAAGTCTTTATGAGTACATTCAGGCCAATAAAGCCAAAGCCCACTAGCTATAGCAACAGAATAAAGAAAGTAGAGAATAAAAGAAATGAAAACATTTTTAAATAAATTGCAATCCATATTCCTTACTATTATGGGTAGTGTGACAGCGGTGAGGTCTGCGCTGGGATTGATGGATGCGTTTAAGGTGGAGGTGGGATTACATCAAGGATCAGCTCTGAGCCCTTTCTTATTTGCAATGGTGATGGACAGGTTGACAGACGAGATCAGACAAGAGTCCCCGTGGACTATGATGTTTGCAGATGACATTGTGATCTGTAGTGAGAGTAGGGAACAGATTGAGGAGACCCTGGAGAGGTGGAGATATGCTCTAGAGAGAAGAGGAATGAAGGTCAGCAGGACTAAGACAGAATATATGTGTGTGAATGAGAGGGAGAATAGAAGAATGATGAAGATGCAGGGAGTAGAGGTGGCGAAGGTGAATGAGTTTAAGTACTTGGGATCAACAGTTCAGAGTAATGGTGAGTGTGGAAGACAGGTGAAGAAGAGAGTACAGGCAAGATGGAGTGGGTGGAGAAGAGTGTCAGGAGTGATTTGTGACAGATGAGTACCAGTAAGAGTGAAAGGGAAGGTCTACAAGAGGGTAGTGAGACCAGCTATGTTATATGGGTTGGAGACAGTGGCATTGACAAAAAGGCAAGAGTCAGAGCTTGATGTGGCAGAGTTGAAGATGTTAAGATTTGCACTGGGTGTGACTGGGATGGACAGGATTAGGAATAAGTATATTAGAGGTTCAGCCCAGGTTGGAAGGTTTGGAGACAAAACCAGAGAGGCAAAATTACGCTGGTTTGGACATGTGCTGAGGAGGGATGCAGAGTATATTGGGAAAAAGATGCTAAGGATGAAGCTGCCAGGTAACAGAAAAAGAGGAAGGCCTAAGATGAGGTTTATGAATGTGGTGAGAGATGACATGCAGGTGGTTTGTGTGACAGAGGAAGATGCAGAGGATAGGAAGAAATGGAAATAGTTGATCCGCTGTTTGGCCAGCGTGCTGTTACAGAATTCAGAATCATCAGCAGTATATTGTAGTATCTCCTGTACCTCCGGAAACCTATATATATTTAGCATCCCCTGTCCTAGAGTCAGGGGCTGACTTTAGGTAAAATGGACCCTTAGGCAAAAGATTCCATGGCACCTCCTCCACCACATCTTTTGTGTTTCCTCCCTGTTTTTCACCCATTTTGGCCTCCTGACATGATTCAGGTTACTTTTTCTTTTTATCAGCTTTTTCCTGTATCATTTAATGGATCATTTGATAGTCCCAAACTGGCCAAGACTGCACTCTAATATCAGGGGAAGAAATAATTAAATTATGTTGGAGGTTTAGGGGCTACTAAGCTTATAGGTGAACTAGAAGTTTTATGGTGCATTTCACTGTCTTCCAACTTTTTGACCCAATGATGACATGAGCAAAATTACCAGATTTATTGCCTCTTTAATGGAAGAAATAAGTTATCTGTTTGGTTTAATGTTCAAAACTTATCAAACAGTAGTTCCAACTTATCAAACAGTAGTTCCTAATAAACCAAGAAGGCAAATTCTTGTGGGGATGCCTAAATGATGAGTGGAAATAATGTCTGCCTCCCTACACCCAAAAAAATAAATAAACAAACAATAATAAAAACACACAAGATAGTCACCTTCACATTCAGTACATTTCTCTGGTGTTTTAGTGGGATACATGTGAAGAGACAAATAGCCACCATCATGCATTTCAAGTTACTGCTGTCATGTGTATACATAGTATACCTCCTCACCCCTACCCCCAAAAAGAGAGTTGCTTTCTGTGCACCCCTCTGATGTCATACTGAGACAAATGTGAATGAACAAATAGAACATAGTAACATATTTTAACTTCTTATCTTGTCTCTGTGATGCAGAGGGATGCAGTCTTGACTGCAACCCAGGAATTTGATTTCTAGCCCGTTCACTGAAGGAGCCAAGCAAGGAGGTGAAGGAGTGAAGGAATGTCTCCTGGGGTTGGGCCAGGCTTGCAGATACACAAGGATATATCCCTATTGGACACTGGTGAATCCAACATTTGTGCTTTTTGAAGAAGATCTGCTTGAAAGGAACACCCCTTGCAGAAGTGCTGATGTGATGGGTGCCAACTATTCTTCAATTTGAAATGTGGTAATATACTGGTGTGTGTGTGCGTGTGTGTGTGTGTGTGTGTGTGTGTGTGTGTGTGTGTGTGTGTGTGTGTGTGTGTGTGTGTGTGTGTGTGTGTGTGTGTGTGTGTGTGTGTGTGTGTGTGTGTGTGTGTGTGTGTGTGTATATATATATATATATATATATATATATATATATATATATATTTATATATATATACATATATCTACACACACACAGCTAGATTGATAGATAAATGCGCATGCACACATATTTAAATGGCAAAAACTGCATTTGATACAATATTCTGATATTTTGTATTGCCGTCTTTTATATATATATATATATATATATATATATATATATATATATATATATATATATATATGTATAGATTTATTTCTTAAACAGAGAGTAGCTGACACATTTTGTGATTTATTTTACTTTTTTTTTTTTGTAGAATTCTGAGTTAATATCCTGGGCCTTCCAGCAGCAGTATATTACACTAGACCATTTAACATAGTTTTAATATGCATTGCAACGTGTTCATTTTTTTATTCATACAGCAAAAAATAATATAATACTGATTTTTTTATTTGATGTTTAATAACAACACACATGGCTTTTCTGATTTTGGAAGGACCTCTTTTCATGCCTCTCAGCTGTCCAGATTTTTTCAGAATGTCCAGATTTTTGCCTTATATTTTTGGCCTTTTCCTTACAAAACTTGTGGTTTTCTGGAAAAATCACTGATGACTGAATCCACTAAATAATGTAATACATTTGAATTTCAGACTTCATGCCTTTCACACAATACATGCTAACATAAATCATGTAATTTTAGCATCTTTCTCAGTTTATAAGAGCAATAATTAAAATATATTCCTATTCTGGGGTCTTTGTCCCCCCCCCAGTATTTCAGGCTTTGTCCAGATTTTTTGTGCTAAGCGGTTGAGGGGTATGCCTTTGATCTTTTTATAGGCAAGCTGATGTTCAATGCTCTCTCCTTGACCCTGACTACTACAAATGCCAGTTTACCTACATCAGGTAGTATTTTCTCTTGAAAGGGTGTAAACCTGCCCTCTTTGGTAATGAAACCTAAAATTTAGGTTTAATCCTTGCCAAATTTCAGCAATGTGCTATTTTAATTATACTGAAAAACAAACATAAGCTTTCATTTCTAAACTAACTCTGCAGAATGTAGGTCAAGGTAGTCTATTTTATGTTTAGTCATTTTAAGGACATGGGTAAGGGGAAAGTAATCTTCACCTCATAGTTCACATGCTCACAAAATTGCTTTATAAATGTATGAATGTATTGTGTAAGTGTATGAATGTACTGACCACTACTCAACAACAACATCCTCTAACAACATACCTCTATAACAATGCCAGTACTCCAGTATCTCCTCCAACTATTTTATTATCTTTTGCCCTACAACTGAAGTACTAAAATAAAAGCCAATGTAACCATCAAACCCCACTTTATTGCCCTAAATCCTAACCTCAAACCTGAGGAAAACCAACTATATTCCTACCTAATTCTAAAATTACTACAAAGTGGTGACATTCACCCATACCCTGGACCAAACACATAAGCAAACTCCAAGAGCCTAAAGCTAATTATCATTAACCTAAGAAACATATGCAATAAAATAACCTCCATGCATGCTTGAATAGAACACAATAAACCCCATATAATAGCCCTAAGAGAAACGTGGCAACATCCCAAAATAAAAGATACTAAAATTATACCCCCCCAACTTCACCATATATAGACTAGACAGACCAATAAAAGGTGAAAGGATAGCTTTCATATATCATTCTACACTCACCATAAATGTATATCCTCACAGTATACCCCAATACCATAATGCGAAAATAGTG
This sequence comes from Protopterus annectens, assembly GCF_019279795.1. Taxonomy (NCBI): domain Eukaryota; kingdom Metazoa; phylum Chordata; order Ceratodontiformes; family Protopteridae; genus Protopterus; species Protopterus annectens. The sequence continues at coordinate 1,514,587,364 of NC_056737.1, forward strand.
ATAACCACCTTAAACCTTAACAACTCTAAAAATATCTGTATCATCATAGTGTACATCCCTCCCAGAAATCATATCCCATTCCTGGAAGATATACTGTCCAGGACTATTGAAAACATCATGATAAAAACAGTTATCCTATGTGATCTGACTATAAATTAGCAAATCTTCACTGCAAACTCCCACACCACAAGTATTAATCTGTGTGGTTTCAAACAACTAATCACCAAGCCAGCAAGGTTTAACAAGGACTTTACTAGCCACTCCACATTAGACTGGATCCTTGTATCTCACCCCTCCAATTTCCCCTCCTCAGGTACACTCTCAGTCTCACTAAGCAACCATCTTCCAGCTTTCGGCATGAGGGCCATCACACACCTACCTAAGAAACACTCCATATAAACAGTTAGAAATACTACTAGACTTAACTAACAAACACTCAATAATCTAATATCAAGTATTAACTGGATACCAGAAAAAAAAAACTATCCCTTAGTGATGCTGTACAATACTTCAATACCACATTCCTGAAAATGATTGATAGCCTCGCCCCTATATGATCAAAAAGAATGAAGAAAAGAAATTCTCCATTGTTAACCCCTAACTCCATTGATCTCCTGAAACAGAGACAAAGCATGGGATAAATAGAAAGCAACTGAACCAACCAACACCAGAAACCGACTGTAGAAGGAAAAAGGCTAGCTGGTAAAATATAGTAACTTCTGCACAGCTCGAACAGAGTATAACACACGTATAGCCAACAGTAGTATTCCACCAAAATTCAGGCTAAATCCACTCGTAATGATAAAAACAAATCTTTTACTGAAAATAAGGTTTAGCGCTTTCATCTGTTAAAAATCAGACTTCCTCAGAACCAAAATGGAGTATTTCCAGTTCACATTTAAATAACCTTTTTGGCGCCAAAAATTCAAAAGGAAATGGAGCTCTTAAAGAGACATAGTCATAATAACTCCATATATACATACTACTATGCTAAAAACAGCTAAGCATTTCAACAGATCCAGTGTGATGATATAAAAATGACAATATAAATATAGTGACAATGTAAATAAATAAAAATAATTATGGTAAATAAAATAAAATACACTCTGCACATACTAACTTCATCTTAAAACATACTCCAAATATATGTAATAGTGAAATGGTAAAACTTGCATGACTAGTGCTCATAAATTGTAACAAGTCAACAAGAATCAAAATACAAAATACAATAGCAACATCCATGATATATCTATGCCATGATTAAAAATGGTTTAATGCTTATATTTTCATTTATGCCAGGTGACCTAATGGCATCTGTCAAAATTTGCCACTTACTTTCTTTCATGGCTAAAAGTGCTTTCCAATTTCCCCCATAAGTAAATACTTCTACATGATCTATAATGGCAAATTTAAAATATTAAGTTAGGAGATATCAACAAGACTAACATTAAATGCAAAGCAGGAAATTGTAGCACTAAACAAGTCGTATATATTGCTACATGTTATGCCTGCAGTGCATTCTATATAGGCAAAACAGAGAGAGCCCTTAGAAAATGAGCATATGAACATATTTATAAGATAAAGATTAAAGACAATAACAATGCACTTTATAAACACATATCCGTATATGGTGAATCACATGGTTTTAAATTTGCCATTATAGATCACGTAGAAGTATTTACTTATGGGGGAAATTGGAAAGCGCTTTTAGCCATGAAAGAAAGTAAGTGGCAAATTTTGACAGATGCCATTAGGTCACCTGGCATAAATGAAAATATAAGTATTAAACCATTTTTAATCATGGCATAGATATATCACGGATGTTGCTATTGTATTTTGTATTTTGATTCTTGTTGACTTGGTACTATTTATGAACACTAGTCATGCAAGTTTTACCATTTCATTATTACATATATTTGGAGTATGTTTTAAGATGAAGTTAGTATGTGCAGAGTGTATTTTATTTTATTTACCATAATTATTTTTATTTATTTACATTGTCACTATATTTATATTGTCATTTTTATATCATCACACTGGATCTGTTGAAATGCTTAGCTGTTTTTAGCATAGTAGTATGTATATATGGAGTTATTATGACTATGTCTCTTTAAGAGCTCCATTTCCTTTTGAATTTTTGGCGCCAAAAAGGTTATTTAAATGTGAACTGGAAGTACTCCATTTTGGTTCTGAGGAAGTCTGATTTTTAACAGATGAAAGCGCTAAACCTTATTTTCAATAAAAGATTTGTTTTTATCATTACGAGTGGATTTAGCCTGAATTTTGGTGGAATACTAGTGTTGGCTATACGTGTGTTATACTCTGTTCGAGCTGTGCAGAAGTTACTATATTTTACCAGCTAGCCTTTTTCCTTCTACATGGGATAAATAGAAACATAACAGAACCCAGCAAAATCTCCAAGCCTTTAAAACACTACACAACAAAGTCATCAAACTAGTGTATAAATGTAAGGAAGCCTACTAGACAAACCTCCAGTTACAACACAAAGACAACCCCAAAAAATACTGGTGTTCTATAACTTCCCTTCTCAACCCAGAAACTAACAAAGATCACTCCCCTTCACCCAATGCCCCTCCATCACAAATAGCAGGGGAGTTCAACAAATACTTCATAAAATCCATATCAGACCTACTCACTTCCAAAACTAACTCAGGATGCCCCCACTCAAACCTACAAACAGACCAGAAAAATGCAGCACCACCTACAACAGACCAAGCCCATAACAACTCAAATAAACAGCCAAACAACTTTAACACTATTTTCTCCTTTCAGCCAACACCCACTTCTACAATACAAAAGCTACTGCTCAAACTGAAACCCGGCTCTGCATCATCTGACAACCTCTCACCCCATACCTAAAGCTTGCTGCTGACTCAGTCACATATCCAGTCAGCATACTAATACACAGATCACTCTCAGAGGGCACAGTCGCTACAATACAGAAAATGTCACACATAATGCAATTCATAAAGGAGGACACTCTCTATGGAAATACCTAATTTCTACCCAATATCAGTACTATCCCCATTATCCAAAATCATGGAAATGAAATATCTACTCCAAAACAACCTGATCACTCAAACTCAGCATGGTTTCAGGCCACACCTTAGCACATCCACTGCACTATTTTCCTTCTCAAACACTGTTAACAAGGCCAGGGAGAAAGGATACCTATTATCTGCAGTATTCCTGGACCTCTCAAAAGCCTTCAACACAGTTTCACATACTTTACTGTTAAACACACTATCTAGACCAGGATGCTCCACTACCACACTCCAGTGGTTCCAAAGCTACCTACATGGATGGAAACAAGCAGTTAAATGGTCAAGTCAACTCTCACCCTTCCTACAAAACCCTACAGGACTCCGGCAAGGGTCCATCTTTGAACCCCTACTGTTTAACATATTCACCAACAATCTATAGACCACCTCTTCTCCAAGAACATTAATTCAATATGCAGATGACTCAACCTTAATCTGTACCTCCCGTACTCTCCCAGAACTACTAATCAAAACCCATCAATCATTCACATTAACTGAATCACGGCACACAAACTCACAACTCTTTGTAAATCACCCCAAAAACAAGGCTATAGTATTTAACCCCAAAAATACCCCCCTCAGCCTAGACCAATTTAATATTCTAAAACTGACAGAACCATCATAGAAAATGTACAAGAAACTAAACTCCTAGGAGTTATTATCGATAAACCCAACTTTGGCCTTCACAACCAACAAAACATCAAGAAAACACATATAAAACTAGGACTCCTCTACAGAAACAGACAATTTCTTACCACTTCCACCAAGACCACACTGGCTAAAACCTTCCTGCTGCCCTCCCTATTCTATGGCTCCTGTATACTAACCAAGCTACAAAACTCCACCAACAACAAAATGGAAAAATGCTACAGCAAAATAGCAATGTTTGCAACAAATTCAAACTATCGTACACATCTCTGTATACCACTAAAGGAACTAAACTGGCTTGAATGAGTAAACCAGTTTACTTATACACAAACTGTTCTATAGGCCCACTGCCTGCCCTGCCCTAGCAAACCTAATCCAACATTACAAAACAAATAGAACACTCAGATCCAAAGACAAAAACCTTCTCAAAATCTTCAAACACTCCAGAAACCAAGGAAAATCACTTTAGTCATACTCTATCACCATGTTGTAGAACACCATCCCACCTGATATTAGGCTAACTCCTAGCCTACCTCACTTTAAAGCCTCCCTAAAAGAACATCTAAACAAAACTTGTTTATGTACATGCCTTACTCCAGGCTAATCTACTTCTTTCCATCCTTACACCTCCTCATACTCCACTAACCTCCCCCTCCTAAACTAATCTACTAACAATCCCTTAAAACTTTTGGAAACATTGCACATTTCTGTTCTCTAACATTTTACTCATTCACCAAAGGACTAATATTCTGATTGACCATTCCAACCTGTGCCATGATACTCAAACTCACTCTAAGCAAATTCTATGCACCCTAGGAAGCTTATTTCAATTTGTGTATGGATGTAAACTGTAAATATTCTACTGTTAGTAGTAATGCAACCTTAAGTACCTACCTAAAATTCATCTACTCATGTATTCTTAAATATGTAACCTATTGTATAATATGTGTAACATAATTACAACTGTGGAATTTTATATAATATATGTAACAATGGGATCCGGACACATGCTCGACTAGCATATGTCCGAATCACAAAACACCAAACACACATACACGAAAGCGCTTAACATCGACAAATGCTTCTGTGTATGTGTGCTTGTTGGACTACAGTGCGGGTAAGGGAAAATTCCCTTTTCCCCACTCTAGTGTGAACTCGGAGTGAGAATATTAAACTAGGGGGGTTTTGGGGGGGTACAGGGGGGTGAAGCCCCCCTGCAAAAAAGTAGTTTTTTTTTTTTGAACTACACATACACGGAAGTGCTTTTTGATGTTAAGCACTTTCGTGTATGTGTGTTCAATATTTTGTGATTCGGACACATGGTAGTCGAGCATGTGTCCTAGAGCCGTAACAATATATGTAACAAAGTTTTATATGTGGAGCTTTTCTCCCCAGGCCTCCAATGAAAATGGGTAATTTAACTCAGTGAGACTATCTTGGTAAACAAATGTCAAAGAAAGAAAGATATAATTAAATAAATGATGCGTGTTGTCTTTATAATCTCTGGGTAGATTTTGCTTGGAATACAAAAGGACTGTCTAGTTAAGTTAAAAATACAGTGCAATTAAATGTACTTGTCAGTCTTAATTTATATGCCTCTAGCAAACATCAGAAACTGTTAAACCGGTTTTTTATCCACCTAGTAGACTGCAATCAAAAAAGGGCTACTATCAGTGTTAAGCTCTAATGGTGGAAAACCACTGGAGGGTAGCCCTTTCGGGTCTATATTACATGATCAAAGTTTCAAAACTTTGAATCTGATATGGTCTATGAAGATTGTGTGAAGATAGGTGAAGGTTGCCAGCCTAGCCAGATAGAATTTTGAAGATAATTCTGTCATCTGTAAATATTAATGTAAACCACAGGCTTGTTGTCTTAAATTGTAAAAATAGTGTTACATGTGGAACTGGAAAAAATGTAACAGTGCACTCTACTGACCAAGTAAAGCATGTTGTGATCCTTTGATGTAAAACTCGGAGCCAGTAAGTTTAGAGTGAGGCATCCTGCCTATTGTTTTAAGGCCAGAGTTAATGGCCAGAATTTGCATGCATAAATGTCTTTTATTGCCTTGGTTTCTGCCCAGAGGTGAAGAGTGTAAATGTAGTTTCTGTTAGCCTGGGAACCCAGGGAAGTGTGAAAAATGATGTTATGTGAACCAGGAATGTGATTTTAAAAACAGAAAGAATCAGAGAGCATTAAGCATTTTTTGTCTTGACCATCCAACTCACCAGCACTGTCTTGCTCTATATGTAAGTTTATCTTAGACTTGTGTTTTCTCTTAGAGATAGCTAGAAACTAGAACAATTAGACTGTGTTTTTCTGTGACGTCAGAACTGTACTATTAAATTATTTTAAGTATTTATCTGTGATCTCTGAACTCTTGACTAGCACTGTGTAGTAAAAAGTATTGTCTTGTGTTTTGACTATTTGTTATTAAATATTTTTAAACCCTTCCAACTGTGGTTGTTTTTGTAGAGATAATTTAAGCTCTTTAGAGTACTTGCATACCTTTGGTAAAATTGTACAAAACCACTCCAATAGCTTTAGCCCTGGGCTATACTACCAATTGGATAATAATATTGCACAGCAATAATTGGACACCCTTTTAAGGACCTTTGTGTAGCTGATAAATAGTGGGTGGTGGCAGCTGGTACTACCGTATAGTCTGGGGAAAGGGGGCACAGCTGGAGAACTTGTGCCAGCCTTCCCAGGAGTGTCTATGTGGTTATATAAACTCTTCTCAAAGTGTGTGTGTGTGTTAGCTACTTGGGCAGGGACACAAAGCGCTGGTTGGACAGAAAGGGTGCTGGAGGTTTTAGCTTGCCCACTAGGCTGAGATCTGGACCCTATAGCTGTGCCAGTGGGGAGTCTTATTGGGGACCTGGAGAGCAAGGGAGCAACCAGCCCCGGACTGACTGTGATCTCTCTCTAGTCTTAAGGGAAATTGCACTTTACTGCGTGTATTTGTTATCCTTTCCTGTTATATGAGATGCCCCTCACTGGGGTTAGTGCTGAGGATTGAGGCTCCTTGATTGCTGGGCCAGGACATGGGCGTCACATGGTTGACACCATATAATCAAAGTTTTGAAACATTGAAAATGTAATAAAACACAACAACCTACAAAAACAAAGCATTTAAATGCTCTAAGCAGCGGGTAAGACCTCGTGCACCCCCCACAATCCCCGCTACTTAAATATACCAACTCCGAGATCGCAATACAGTGCAGAAAAGGGAAATCTTCCCTTTCCGTGCTATACAGAGATCTCCGTTAAAAGATTTGAAGTTTCAAGACTTTAATCATATGGTGTCAATCATATCAGATTCAAAGTTTTGAAACTTCGATCTTCTGATATAGACCTGCCCTTTCTAATCCCTAGGCCAGCCCATCACAGTGAATCTACACTGTCAGTAGAGTCACCACAGTGGGCTGTCTCCAAGTTGTGTTAAATCCCAGTTAGGCATTGTGGGATGCAACTTATGCTAATTAGTTGTGTGCACTCACCAGAAATCCCTGTGACAAGAAATTTATGCACCAGAATGATTCAGTGAATCACTCAGGAATATAAAATAGCACAGTCACCCATAATTAATACAGCCAAATGCCATATTCATACATTACTTTTAAAGGGAGAAACAATGTTGCAGTTAAGTGTGGGGAGTTCAGTGGAGAGGTAGTAATGGGGGTGTATTTGTGCGGCAGCATGTGTACATGTACAAGTGGTCTCAGGTGTGAGATTGTCTGTGTGTGTGTGTGTGTGTGTGTGTGTGTGTGTGTGTGTGTGTGTGTGTGTGTGTGTGTGTGTGTGTGTGTGTGTGTGCTGTTTGTATGTGTATGAACGTATCTGCCTGGGTGGTCACAGTAGGGGGCTTAGTTAGGAGATAGGTAAAATTGGTGTGTGTGTATGTGGCGGGGTGACTGCTATACCTCTCAACTCCCCTTAGACCAAAAAGCGAAGCCTATAAGACTGGGATGGGGAACACTAGGTACGAGGGACTCTTTTTTAAATATAATTCTAAGTCATGTAAAAATTAATAGAACAACAATGTTTGTATCACAAAGCATTTTCTGAGCAATAAGAAGGGTGAAACTCTAATCTCTGGCATTAGTGACTGACTGTAACCATCCATGATTTATGAGGACTAGAGCAGTTATAAGAGGCAACATCTGTTGTGAGAAGCATGGGTGCATGTGTGTGTGTGTGTGTGTGTGTGTGTGTGTGTGTGTGTGTGTGTGTGTGTGTGTGTGTGTGTGTGTGTGTGTGTGTGTGTGTGTGCATGTGTACATGTGTGTTTGAATGTGTGCATGGAAGGGTGCTTGTGCCACCATGATGCATGGCCACCAATGGTGATTACAACAAGAAATTACTGATTAGCACTACCAGTAAAACCACAAGATTCAAGACATTCAAATTAACCAATAACGAGGTCTTTCATCACTGCAACTAATCATGCCTCTAAATCACATTTCCCACGATTGTATTAAAGCTTTGTTTGACTACAACAGTTTAAGGGAATACAGAGAAAGTTGTCTAAATCCCAGGTATGCTTCCTTCAGCCCTGAAGAAAACTATACTTCTATATTAAATTAACATCACTCAGACTATTCTAGAAAGAAGTAAGAAACAGAAACACTTTGGAATACTCCTCATGATAAAAAATATAATTTATTGCAGAAACTGACCATCAGGGTCATTAGGCCCTGGGAGTCAGATTATACAATAAACTTTATTTCTCTAGTGAAGGGCCATTTATTATTGTTTCTACCATACAGTTTTTAGGCCCTTTCCATAGTTCTCTGTGCTATTTTTATTGTTCTAGCAGATTATAGTTTAGATGGCTCAGTCTGTTAAACTGACTCTGACCAGTTTATACTGCTAATTTAGCATTACTTTATATGAACAGAGAATTAATTTATTCATCTGTCCCATATTGTGCATCCTACCACCCATCTTAGGCACTTCATCTCAATGTCCATGCCAGAAGACAAAGTTGGCATAACAGCTAAGACCTTTGCCTCCCCCTAAAGTTGACATAATGGTTAAAAACTTTGTAGGTGTTTCAGTCTTGACCTCCAGCCATTGTCTGTATAGAATTTGTATGTTTTCCCTGTGTTTCTGTGGGGTTCTCTCACCTCCCAAAATAGATGCTGGGTGTTTTCACCTCAAACTCACCCAAAAACAGAGTTTTGGGAAGTAGCACAGACTCTAGGTAGTGCCTATTGGAGGAAAAGTTGTATAGACCAACCACTGTGGACATCAGCTGTGATGAGCAGTATCTTCTAGATAGAGGAATACTTGTCATAGACTGTGCACTGCGTCAAGGCTAGCCACTCAATGCTGTAAAAATTGGCTCTGGGTGATTTGGTCTGTGTTGTCTAATGTCAAAAGAAAATATCATTAGTGTTAGAATAAACTTTCCCTGGGATTCAATGACACCTACACTAAGTGTATACTATATGTCCGCTGTTCTGAGTGAACAGACAACACAGACATAATTCACACATTCTTCCTTCTAATTTTAGTTTTTCTATTGATATTCTTACAGCTTTAAATATTGTCAGGGATTCATAAAATTTGCCACAAAGTGTAGACTACATGTACACTTAGTAGTCTTTCTGAGTAACTAGAAAGCACAAAAATATGATAAGAATGTTCTTGAATACATATTGTACACTTAGTGTAGGCTTTATTGAATCTGGCCATTTATTTATATTGGATAGATAGATAGATAGATAGATAGATAGATAGATAGATAGATAGATAGATAGATAGATAGATACTCTGGTTTGATGTATTACCCTTCACTTTTCACTTCTAAAGTGTTTGCATTTAAATTTCCCACAGCATATTTTCGATTTCAACAATTGGCTAAGTTTCTGGTGTCATTTAAAGAGGATCCAGTGTCTGTCTGTCTGGGATGACATGCTCGACAAGCCACGCTGCTTCACTAGAGACGGCTTGCACCTCTCACCCTTAGGCTTTCGAATGCTGGCCAAGGCACTTGCCACCCCCATAGTGCCTTTTTCAGGCAAGGCTCAAAAGACAAACCAACTGCCGTAAATAGCACAAGTAACAAAAAACTGATGGTAATGCTACTCAATGCCAAAAGTCTAAACCTCAAAATGCTCACACTCGAGGCACTCCTCAGTATGGAGAAAACTGATATATGTGCAGTAACAGAAACCTGATTTAAAACTCCAGAGAGCACCCCAGCACTACCAGGCTACAACTAATACCATACATTTCGGCCACAGATCCCGAACCGAAATACAAAAGGCAGGGGCGTACCCATATTCATCACTCTAGGTTAGTGGCTCACGATGCTTCAGAGATCATCCATGTGCAATGGGCAAAACTGCAATTCAAACTGTAGCTTGCTACAGATTACCCACCATGTCCCAGGACCCCCATTCCGCATTTCTGGAAACACTGGGAAACATAAAGGTCCTACCAAATGCCCTAATATTGGGTGATTTCAATTACCCAAAAATTAACTGGGAGAACTACTCAAGTACTAACTCCCTTGTCCAACATTTCCAAGAATTTATAAACTCAAATGCCCTGGTTCAAATGGTCAACACTCCCACCAGAGGTGACAACATACTGGACCTGGTCATCACCAACATGGGTGACCGGTGTTCCACACCAGAGCTCAACACCTTGCTGGTTAGATCTGACTATAAACAAATCACTTTGGATATCCACATTCCGTCCCCACCCCCGGACAAGGAAACCACCGTGAAAAACTTTTCAAAAGCAAAGTTCACAGTACTTAAGACCGAGGTGGAAAGTTTCAAAGCCCCCATGCTGAAGGATAACTCTGTCCAAGCTGCAAAATCCTTTACTAATGCATTCTACACGCACCTACAAGAATGCATGGATTGTGCCATCCCAAGCAAAACCAAGACTCACTCCTCCAAGAAGAGGAAACCAGTCTGGTGGACTCCTGCCATAAACAAGCCATACACTAGAAGGAGGAAACTAATACAGAAAAGAGTGAAATCCCAAGAAGGGAAGACATCCCTGATCAGTATCAGCAAGAAGCGACGATCCCTCATAAAATCATCCAAGGCGAGCTTCGAAAGAAAAATTGCCAAGGACTCCAATGATAAGCACAAGGCATTCTTTAGGTATGTCAAGAATCTAAGTGGCAATGCTCAGATCTGCTCAGAGTTAGTGCAGAATGGCACAAAATACACTGAACCGACTGATATCGCCAACATCCTGGCAGACAGATTCAGTGCAAACTTCACCGCCCCTCGCCCCCAAAAGGGCCCATAACCATACCAGAAGAATGTAGAGTCCCTGAAATCACAGACACTCGGGTTAAAACAGCCCTCTCCAAAGCCAAAAACACAACATCAATGGGACCAGATGGTGTCCCAGGCTGTCTCCTACATGAGCTCAAAGACAAACTAACCCCTTACCTAAACACACTGTTCAAACTCAGCCTCTCCACAGGCTACGTACCCATAAAGTGGTGCACAGCAATGGTTATTCCTCTCCACAAAGGTGGAGCCACAACAGACCCAAGGAACTATCACCAGCTTGGTCTGCAAGGCTATGGAGTGCATCATCATGGCACTCATTAACAGAGACATTGGGAACCTCCAAACACTGGACACTACCCAGTTCGGCTTTGTTAAGGGCAGATCATGCCTCCTAAACCTGGTTGACTTCTTTGAGACATTTACTAAGGCAAGTGATGTGGGAAAGGTGGTACACACAGCCTACCTAGACCTCGCAAAGGCCTTCAACACCATTCCCCCCCATTCTGGTAATATAGACAAGTTCACCAGCCTGAATATAAACCCCTATGTCACAAGATGGGTTGCCAACTGGCTCATGGACAGAACCCACATGGTGAGAGTTGCAGGAGCTAGGTCCGACTCTAAACGGGATACAAGTGGCATTCCCCAGGGCTCAGTCACAGGACCCCTCCTGTTCGGCATATACTTCTCAGAGGTACAGGCAAGCACAGGAGGACTATGGCTGACCAAGTTCACAGATAACTGCAAACTAGGGGCTATAATTGACTCTCCAGCTGACACAGACATCCTCCAAAAGGGTCTCACTGAGATGGATACCTGGTGTCAGTATCATGGCCTCAAGCTACATGCCAAAAAGTGCATAGTCATCCCCTTTGGAAAAAAAACAAAGTACCCACAAACTACCACATAGGTGGTAGTCCCCTAAATGTAGAAGACATAATAAGTGATCTGGGTGCCCAAGTAGATAGTAATCTCACCTTTGATAATCACATTGCCAAAGTGGTTAGAAAATCCTTCTATGTGGCCCACCTAATCACAAAATGGTTCGCATCCAGATCAAAAGAGGTCATTGTGCCCCTCTACTCATCACTCATCAGACCCATCATAGAGTACAACACCCCATTTGGGATGTACCTTACAAGACACCTACAACAGCTGGAAAGACCACAGAAGTACCTCACCAAGAGGATCACTGGCCTCAAACAGATGCTCTATGCAGCTCAACTGAAGAAACTCCAGCTGTACTTGGTTGCATACCACCTACTCAGAGGTGATCTCTGCCTGACATACAAAGTCATGTCCAACCCAAAATTGATGGACATTCATCCACCTAAAGAAAACCTTATCCCCTCGAGCCACACCTCTAGGAATCTAAACCTCACCACAACAATAAATAGGATGTGCTGGAGGGATAGATTCCTGTCCCAGAGACTTCCCATGCTTTGGAACAAGATTCTAATCTATACTAGGCAGAGCTCCTTGCTAACACTCTTCAAAAGAAACCTTGATGAGTGAATGGGAAACAGTAAGTTTACCCCGGGGATCACTTCAGTGGCTCTGCTGGGCAGAGGCACAGGGAACTAATCTAAGGGGGCGGCGAAAGCCAACACATTCTGGCTAGGCTTATAAATGTCTTTGGGCAGATAGCCTAATACCTACCTATGAATCTATATGCATGAGAATAAATTAAATCTCTCTCAGCAACACTTTCATCTAATGCAAAAATTACAAACGTTAATAATATATCTTTCAAAACATGTCTCTTTGATTATCCACCTAGCCTTTTAAACAGATTGATTATCAGCCTATTTTTTTTTTAAACAAATCAATCCAGGATCTTGAAATTTAACACTTCTGCCAAGACCAAACTTTTAAAAAAGTTAAAGTGTAGCAAAAATAAAACTATACAACTACATGGTCATTAAATACATACTGTTGTGAATGTTTGATTTCTGAACTCTAATTTTACCTCTGTATGTAGAGCAAATACTGATTAAACCAATGATTGGACTTACTGGTCAACAAACAACAAGGTATGGAGTGATTTTCTCTGCCCAGCTGACTCAGCCACTATTTCAACTGAGAGCCTGATCCTAATGTGACAACGTGCATTTCTGTATTCTGTTTGGGATCAAAAATGGAACAACAAACCCATAGTTCTGAACTTATTTGCTCAAGAATCAGTGACATAGCCAAAAATAATAGAGGTTAAAGACTCAAAATGAGGGATAATGCTTATATCTTATATATCTATCTACTCTAATTAATTTAAAGAGTTAACAGAACAGCAGCATGCACTTTCTGAACAATAAGAAGTATGAAAGTATAATGCCTGACATTATTGACTGATAGTAATCCCCTGTGACTTAACGGACAATCAAACATTTTTAGAAATACAGGGCAAAATATGGGGAAAAACAAGGATATTCTGCAAAATCAGGGATAGTTGAGAACTATATCAATTATATATATATATATATATATATATATATATATATATATATATATATATATATATATATATATATATATATATATCAAACCTTTTCGGTAACTAGTCTAGTCCAGGTACAGATTTGCTGTATCCAGGACTCTTTATAAGCTTCTGAGCCCCCCAAGTATTTCTGTGTTGGAGGGAAGCCTTCTAGCTTATCAGTGTGTGAGGTAAGCATTAGGTAGCCTATCTACCACAAGAGGAGTGGATTCTGGCCCAGAAATTGTAGCTACTGGCCATTTGGGCAATTTTTTCCTATCTCTTTCAGCTTTCTGGTTTAAAAGCTGCACTTGTGCTTGTTTTACACCTTTCCTGTTACTAGCCTAGTCCAGAGTTGCTGTATCCAGGACTGTTGGTAAGCTTCTGAGCCCCGCAAGCCTTTCTGTGTTGGAGGGAAGCCTTCTAGCTTATCAGTGGGAGTGGTAAGCACTAGGTAGCCTATCTACCACAAGAGGAGTGGTTCTGGCCCAGAAATTGTAGTTTATTGGCCGTTTGGGCAGTTTTTTTCCATCTCTCTCAACTTTCTGGTTTTAAAGCCCGTGTTTGTGCTTGATCCCCACCTTTCTTGTAACTAGTCTAGTCCAAGTACAGATTTGCTGTATCCAGGACTGTTTGTAAGCTTCTGTGCCCCCCAAGTCTTTGTGTTGGAAGGCAGCCTTCTAGCTTATCAGTGGGAGTGGTAAGTACTAGGTAGTCTGTCTACCACAAGAGGAGTGGTTCTTGGCCCAGGAATTGTAGTTTATTGACCATTCGGGAAGTTGTCCATCTCTTTCAACTTTCTGGTTTAAAAGACCACATCTGTGCTTCTTTCCCATCTTTCCTGTAAATAACCTACTGGAAAGCACTAGAAAGCCTTAAACTGATATAAGCCTTCTAGCTTAAAAGAGAGACTTTGGAGTGATTGAGTATCAGTTTTCTGTATTTTCTTGCTGTACTTAACTGTTTTCTGCCTAAATGCTGATTTTACAGCACTTATTGTGATTTAAAAGCTTGTTTTTTCACATATTGTACTTATTTGACTGCCTGCACTTTTAAAAAGTTGTTTTTTGTTTAAATAAATTGTTTAACTGTTGTAGGCTACACACTAAAATGTGATAGCCTTTTCTGATCACTTGTAGTCGTTTAAAGCTATTTTAAGTGTACTTTTTACTGCTTTTGCCTTATCTTTTCAAAAAAATAAATAAATACATTTCTTGTTTCCTGCCTTTCTAAGCTAGTATAGTCCAGTTTTCAGGCTAGTGCTGAATTGAGGGCTGTGTTACAAGTTTCTGAGTTGCCCATAACTTACTTGGATAGAGGGAAGTTTCTCTCTTCACCTGTGAGAGAGGGGAAATTTGAGCAGCCATCTCTCCCTGGAGGAGTGGTTCCAGCCCAAATGGTAGTAGTTTAAAAGACGCGTTCCACGGTTTTGTGTGCCGGGCAGCACCAGTTAGCTAGGGTTAAATTATTCCCGGCTCCACTAAGTCTCCTCTTCAGTTTTTCACTTGAAACTAGTCTAACTCTCAACCTAAACACTCAAAAAGCATCCTATAGTCCAGCACTTGCTCAAACCTAATAGCAAGCACTAATATACCCCGACACTTGACTGCCCAGCAGGGCAAGGTTCTTTATCCACCCTTCACCAACCAAGCGACTAAGCAGCTCACCCTACTATTCAGGCATGACCAAAGGGCAACTTCAGGTGTATTCTCCAGTCCAGCTGGTGAATCTGGGTATCCTAAGGCAATGTTACAACTGCCTCATATACACAGACAGCCCTCTCCTCCTACCACAAAACACTAACATATGTGAGAGATGCAATTATACAGCCAAACTGGAGGCTAAGGCATCTCCACCCAAGACTGAAACAGACAGTCATAAGGAGAAGGTTAACACTTGTACCACACCTGCAGCCTCACATAGACCTACTAAACCAGTACTGGCAAAAAATACACATAAATACACAAAATCATACTTGGAGGCTCTAAATAAAAACCTGCGAAAGCAACAGAGAGCTCCAAAGCAGACACCCACAAAACCTGCACCTCCCATCACAAACCAGACAACACATAAAACACAAAATCAATGTGCCACACAATCACAGCCCTTAAGGCAAAATAACATACCTAACACACTAGTAATAGGTGACTCAATTGTCAGGCACACTGACACCCCACTCACTAGGCTGGACAAGGAGAAGGTTACTGTTAGCTGCCTGTCAGGAGCCAGAATCCGCCACATAACACAAGCACTCAGGTCACTCCAGAACAAGTACAAATATGACTCTGTCATTGTTCATGTTGGTGTAAATGACCTGAGCCATACCTCCCTGGACTACATGAAAAGAAACATGGAAGAGCTCTCTGATTATGTAGCCCAGGCAGGTATGACCCTGACCCTGAGTAGCATCCTGCCCTCACCAAGAATGATACCTCAGTATGAAGAAAAACTGATCAATTTCAACAATTGGCTAAGCTTCTGGTGTCATTCAAAGGGGATCCAGTGTCTGTCAGCCTGGGATGACATGCTCGACAAGCCGCATTGTTTTGCAAAAGATGGCTTGCACCTGTCACCCCTTGGCTTTCGAATACTGGCCAAGGCTCTTGCTGCCCCCATAGTGCTTTTTTTAGGCAAGGCTCAAAATTCAAACCCACCTCCATAAACAGCACAAGTAAAAAAATGAGGGCTATGCTACTCAATGCCAGGAGTTTAAATCTCAAAATGCATGCACTCGAAGCACTCCTAAGTATGGAGAATGTCAACATCTGTGCAGTAACTGAAACCTGGTTCAAGGCTCCAGAGAGCACTCCAGCACTACTGGGCTACAACTCATACCACACATTTCGGCCACAGAATACGAACCGAAACACAAAAGGAGGGGGTGTATCCATATTCATCAAGGATACCCACACCTCCAGGTTAGTGGCGCAGCATGATACCTCTGAGATCATCCATTTGCAACTAATATTGGGCAAATCTGCAATGCAAATTGTGGCCTGCTACAGATCACCCTCTATGACCCAGGACCACCACTCCGCCTTTCTGGAGACACTGGAAAACATGAAGGTCCTACCAAACACCCTGATCTTGGGAGATTTCAATTACCCTACCATTAACTGGGAAAACTACTTGAGTACAAACTCCCAGGCTCAGTGCTTCCTGGAATTTATCAACTCAAATGCCCTGGATCAGCTGGTAAACTCCCCTACCAGAGGCCACAACATATTGGACCTGGTCATCACCAACATGGGCGATAGGTGCTCCGTACCGGAGGTCAACCCATCACTGGTTAGATCAGACCATAAACTAATCACCCTGGATGTCCACACCCCACCACCACCCCCAACCAAGGAAACCACAGTGAAAAACTTTTCTAAAGCAAACTTCACCTTACTTAAGGCAGAGGTGGTAAGTTTCACAGCCCCCACGCTAAAGGATAACATTGCCCAAGATGCAGAATCCTTTACAATTGCACTCTATTAGCACCTACAAGGATGCATGGATCATGCCATCCCTAGCAAGACCAAGACTCACTCCCCAAAGCAAAGGAATCCAGTCTGGTGGACCCCTTCCATAAACAGGTTATACAACAAAAGGAGGAAACTAGTTCAGAAAAAAAGCAAATTCCAAGAAGGAAAGACATCCCTGATCAGCATCAGTAAGAAACTAAGGTCCCTCATAAAATCATCCAAGGCTAACTTCGAAAGAAAAATAGCCAAAGATTTGAAAGATAACCACAAAGCCTTCTTTAGCTATGTCAAGAATCTAAGTGGCAACTCGCAGATATGCTCTGAGATAGTGCAAAATAGCGCAAAATATACTGAACCTACTGATATTGCCAACATACTGGCAGATAGATTCAGTGCAAACTTCACCTTCCTCTCACCTTCAAAAGGGCCCAGAACAATACCGGGAAAGTGTAGTGTCCCAGAAGTCACAGACACACAGGTGAAAACAGCCCTTTCAAAAGCCAAAAACACAGCGTCAATGGGGCCAGATGGTGTCCCAGGCTGCGTCTTGCATGAACTACAGAATGAACTAACCCCCCACCTAAACACGCTGTTCAACCTCAGCCTCTCCACAGGCTATGTGCCCATAGAATGGTGCACAGAAATGGTTATTCCGCTCCACAAAGGAGGGGCCACAACTGACCCTGGTAACTATCACCCCATAAGCCTGACTAGCCTGGTCTGCAAGGCTATGGAGCACATCATCATGGAACTCATTAACAAAGACATTGGGAACCTCTAAACACTTGACCCAACCCAGTTCAGCTTTGTTAAGGGCAGATCATGCCTACTAAACCTGGTTGACTTCTTTGAGACAGTTACCAATGCCATAGATGAGGGAAAGGTGGTTCACACAGCCTACCTTAATCTCGCCAAGGCGTTTGACACCATTCCTCACTTGGGTATTATAGAAAAACTCACCAGCCTGAACATAAACCCCTACATCACAAGATGGGTTGCCAACTGGCTTACAGACAGAACTCACACGGTAGGAATAGTGGGCTCCAGGTCTGACTCTAAACCAGTCACAAGTGCTGTCCCGCAAGACTCGGTTCTGGGACCCCTACTGTTTGGCATATATTTCTCAGAAGTACAGGCAAACACAGCAGGACTATGGCTAACCAAGTTCGCCGATGACTGCAAACTGGGAGCCATAATTGACTCTCCGGCTGACACGGACATCCTCCAAAAAGGCCTTACTGAGACAGACACCTGGTGTCAAAGTCATGGCCTCAAGCTAAATGCCAAAAAAGCATAGTCATCCTGTTTGGGAAAAACAAAACACCCACGAATTACCACATAGGCGGCAGCCCCCTTAATACAGAAGAGGTAATAAGAGATCTGGGGATCCAGGTAGATAGTAATCTCTCCTTTGACAATCATATTGCCAAAGTAGTTAGGATATCCTTCTCTGTGGCCCATCTAATTACTAAGGGGTTCTCATCTAGAAATAAAGAGGTTATAGTGCCCTTCTACATGTCACTCATCAGACCCATCATAGAGTACAATGCCCCATTTGGGATGTACCTCACAAGACACATCCAACAGCTTGAAAGACCACAAAAGCACCTCACCAAGAGGATTACTGGCCTCAAACATATGTCCTATGCAGCCTAACTGAAAAAACTCCGGCTGTACTCAGTGGCATATCGCTTACTCAGAGGTGATCTCTGCCTAACTTACAAAGCAATGTCCAACTCAGAATTGATGGGCATGCTCCACCTAAAGAAATCCAAGTCACTGCGAGCCACACGCTCTAGTGAGCTAAACCTCGCCACAACAATAAATAGAACATGCTGGAGGGATAGATTCCTGTCACAGAGACTCTCCATGCTTTGGAACAAAATTCCTAACTACATTAGGCAGAGCCCCTCACTAACACTCTTCAAGAGAAGCCTTGACGAGTGGATGGGTAACAGAAAATGCACTCCTGGGATCACTTCATTGGCTCTGCTTGACAGAGGCTCAGTTAATTAATAAATGGGGTGGCGAAAGCCGACACACTCTGCCTAAGCTTATAAATGCCCTCGGGCAGATAGCCTAGTACCTACCTATGAACCTATGAACCTATAAAATGTCCATAGTGAATACCAGCTTGTTCATTTGAAATAAATTCAATAATTTGCGGAAAAAACATTTCTACATCAGGAATTTGTTGATAGTAGTGTTAAGATTATTATTATTATTATTATTGTTATTATTATTATTATCATTATTCGTGTGTACAGATAGTTTCTCTTTTAGCTCACTTCAGATGTTATAAATCTGAGTATTTTTTTATATTAGAGATTAGCTGAAACTAGCACTAGCAATGGCGCTGGTTTGTTGTCAAATCATGTCTCCCAACTTAGGATCATGTGGGATGTATTATAGTTTATAAGAGATCAGTTTATAATATAGTTTATATATTTAATAAAGTATGGCAAAGGCAGACTCAGTAGCTCAACAGGTAGTGCCCTCATTTTTTTGCAAAAGGCAGTGGGCTCTATTCCCAAATTAGGTAGTTGGATGAGTTTTCTAATACTGACACTGCAGTATGGCATAAGGGAATGCTGCACTCCTGAGTGTGCCATCCTTCAGATGAAATATTAAACCAAGGTTCTTATCCATGTGAGTTGTGGTAGCCAAGGTGAATGTGAAAGATCTCATAGAACTTATCCAAAAGAGTAGGGGTCTTTTATTCATATAAAATAGCTCTTATTTACAAAATATTTACATATTTACAAATATGTACAAATGTACAAATATATAGATGTACAAATCTGTTAACACATATTCATAATTTCCTTTACAAGCATACTAAATTTTCACCCCTATTATACCCCACTCCTTTTTCCATAACCATCTGATTTTACTTAATATTGTTGCGAAAATCCATTTACCATTAAACATAATTTAATTTATTCTTTCATTCCATATAACCCATATATCATAAAATAATGTTTTATCTAGTTTTTAACATATTCTTTAATTCTATTCTTACAATATTGATATTTAATCATATAAACGTTTATTTTTATCTACTTTTTTTATATCTTCAAAACATTTTCTACATTTGCAATGGTGATGGACAGGTTGACAGACGAGATCAGACAGGAGTCCCCGTGGACTATGATGTTTGCAGATGACATTGTAAGTTTAAATACTTGGGATCAATAGTTCAGAGTAATGGTGAGTGTGGAAGAGAGGTGAAGAGAGCTTGACATGGCAGAGCTGAAGATGTTAAGATTTGCACTGGGTGTGATGAGGGATTGACAGGATTAAAAAAAATTATATTTTTCCTTAAATATCATCCATCATTCAAAACAGTTTCTATACAATTTTCTCATAGTAATGCTATCATTTCATAACTATATTACTAATCTCTGTCCTTCCTCATCCCATGCTTTCTCATTTATCCTTTGTGTTCCTGTACCTATTTTTATATATTCCTTGTTTAACTTTCTAAGTCCATGAATTTTTGTCCCAAAGTTTTAACTTGCCATGTCTTATATATCTCTATTTTTTTTTTTTTTTTCAAAATAATAATCTTATTTTGCAAAGAATTTTCAGTGTTTACAATAAATACAACATACATATACAACAAGTGCTACAGAATTTCAACTTCTGATTAATATTTGTATTTGTGTTTACATACTGTTACTTCTACACATATATGAAGTTTATTAGAGACACATTCACAAAACATATAATATGTCCTATAGTTTACTTTTCATTCATTCATCTTCTTTTCTTTTTATCTATCTATTTATTCTCTTCTTTATCTGATCCTCCAATATTATTTTTGACAATTTGGTTCAATCTAACAGTTCTGAGTAATGTACAAATTTTACAGAGAGAGAGAGAGGGGTATTAGAATAATATTGATTAAGCTTTAACTTTTTTTTTGAGATTTTATTTATTTATTATTTATTACAATTTGATGACTGGGATAGTCCACTGGGTCTGGAAGAGTCCATTTTCAGTTGAGGCACAATTTTACAATAGTTAAACAAAAGTAAATAAAGTACTAGAACAGTGATAATATACAATTTGTTTTCTAATCCTAGGTAATGATTTACAAAAAAAGAGATTCCTGTATTCTAGACATATTAAAAGTACAGGCATTTCAGATGAAAAAAAAAAAACATAAGTAAAATATTTATGTACAGTTATATGCAAAAGTGCAAATTCCAATGATAATGTGGATTTTTGATATCCCATCTTCTCTAGTCTGTCTCTTAGTGAACACCATAATTTATAAGTAATTTACAGCTCCAGAAGATGTGGAATAGGTCTGCTATTTGTGAGTAGCAGCAGGAACAATTTGGTAAAACTTCCAAGTTGAAATTGTTGAGTATTTATGGGGTAAAATAAGCATTGTTCATTATCATTAACTGAGTATACATGCATTTCTTAAAAGTAATTAATTTTAATGTTGTTTCAATAGATTTAGATTTTTGATTTTCAGTAATTTCTTTGAGCTTTTCAATTGAGTATTTTGAATACAAAATAAATTACTGATATCTCAGTTCTGTAATTTGCCTTAGCATTATGATGTATCCTTTCAGAAGGTTAAGGACATTTCTTGTATCCTCTAAAGATTTTTCCTATGTCTGTAAATATCCAGAACATTGCATTTCTTAATGAGCGGATAGTTGTCCAAGTTTATCATCTCGTTATTTAGTCTGAGGTTTGGATTCAGATGTATTAGTTGTAACACCATTTTTTTTTTTAAATCTAATTATTCTATGTCTTAATGAGATATGAAATCTGCTATTCTTTACATTTTCCTGATTTATAAATGAAGGGCTATGGGACTGATTTTACTGTTTTAGACGTAGTCATACTATAATTTAATCCATAGTGGATACCATTCTTTACTTTTAGGATTATATTCAGCAACTTGAATGATCCTGTTTGAACATATTATATCATAATATAAGTTAAAGTCAGGTAGTCCAAGTCCTCCCTTTTCCTTAGGATATATTAACTTCTTATAGCTGATTCTGACAAACTTAGGCTATCAGATAAACTTACCTAAAGCTACATTTAGTTTTTTTTTTTAATTTTCTGAACTATTAAAGTGGGTGCATTGAGTTGAAATAATAACCTTGGGAGAATATTAATTTTTATAATTGTCACTTTCAAAAAAAAGGATAGCTTCATTTTTCCACATCTCTGGATATCCTGCTCAATATCTGCCTATATCTTTAATAAATTATTCTGCATGAATAGTTTTAGATTTTGTTCAAAGGATATTCCTAAGCATTTTAGGTAGTACTTTAATTTTATTTCTGAATTAGGAAAATATGATTCAGTGTGACCTAATGAATTGAGAGGGGAGGTTAGGGATTTTGTGGGGTTCATTTCATAGTTGGAAACTTTTGAGAAGCTGTTAGCTGAGTCTAGAATTTTGCTCAAGTCAGTGCTAGGGAGTACAAAATATAAGTTTAAATTGTCAGTAAAGGCTGTTAGTGCAATTTCATTATTTAAAATTTCTGGTATATGATGGTATGTTTTTTGGGTCATGAGTAAAGATAGAGGTTCAATGTATTAGTTAAAGAGATGACGAGATAGTAGATATCCTTGTCTGGTCCCATTTAGAATTTTTATTGGATTTTAATTTGTTTTATTAATGTATAGAATTGTGTAAGTGCTCTCACATAAAATCTTTATTATATTTGTAAATTCCTGTGATATATCAAAATAGGGCAATATAGAAAATAAAAAGTTTATGTTTACTTTGTCAAAGGCTTTACATGCATCTAAACTAAGGGCAAAGATGGAGTTTTTATTTTGTTTAGATAACAAGATCATTGTATGTAAGTTTAATGTGTTATTACATGTCTGCCTACCAATCATGAATCCCGACTGTCAAGATGATATTATGTTTGGTAAAACTTTTTTTTCAGTCTGTTTGCAAGCAATGCAGCTAGAATTTTGATGTCTGGATTTATGAGTGAAATTGGTCTGTAGTTTCTTGGGTTTTTATTATCAGATTTTCCTTTAAGTATAAATATTGTCTTTGAATTATTTAAATATAGATCTGCAATGCCATGTTCTCTTATATAACTACATTTTCATTAAAAGATTTGATATTTTTTGTCCAAAGGATCTATAAAACTCAGCAGTATAACTATCAGGTCCAGGAGCTTTGCTTGTTTTCATACTATTTATTACTGGAAGGATTTCTTGTTGCATGAAAGGTGCCTTAAGTAGATCCTTCTGTGTTTGATTTATCTTTGGGAAGTTTAAATTCTTTAGAAAAGTATCTCTTTCTAACTCCATAGTTTTTAGATTTTGTGAGCCATATTATTTTGTATATAAATCTTCAAAAGTTTTAATAATTTCTTGATTGGTATCATATGTGTTCCCTTGGTATTCAATTTTTATCGTAGGGGCACTATTGTTAACATTTATTATCTTTCCCAGTAATCTTGAGGGAGTTTGTGCCCATTCTGAGTACCTTGCTAAGGTTTTCATTTCTGTGAAAGATAATTGTTCTGTATGCATTATATATAATTCGTTTTGTAAGTTATTCATCTGTTATTCCAGAGTTCAGATTTTTTGATTGATTCTTCTATTTTTATTATTTTTTTTCTTTTAGGTTTGTTTCTTTTTCTTTATATATATTTTTTATAGTATGGCACTTTTTTAATCAAAATTCTATAATCCTTGCTTTAGTTGCTGCCCATTGAATACCATAGGGAATATCTGTCAGCATTAAGTCATGACTGAGTTTGTCTAAGATGTTGTTAATTTCCTGTATTATATCCTTTTTCTGTAGTAAGTTCAGATTTAGGGACCAGTTTATACCTCTTGTTTTCAGGCTTAGATCACTAGAACATCTTATTTTAATTGGAATCTTTAAGTGGTCCAAAAAAACTGGGTTCTGTACCATAGTTTATTTCCACCTTTAGGAATATTTCTGATATGAAAAAGAAGTCTACTCTAGACCATGATCAATAACATTGGGAGTAGCATATGAATTTTATTGTGGATGGGTTATTGCTCCGGTAGCAATGCAGTTTGAATAAGTTAAAATCTGTTTTTAGATCTTTTATCACTATGGACGCCTGAGTGCTATAAGTTTTGCTTTTACTTGTTCTATATGTTACAGTGTCAGTTATTGCATTCCAGTCACCTCCTATTATATAGTAGTGGTTTGGAAACTGAGTTAGGATGTTACACTGATAAAATCTTGTTGTTTTGTACGTGGACTACACAAGCTCAAGAAAAGTAGTTTCTGCAGACTAGAGCTTTTAATTGAAAAATAGCACCATCTTCCATTTATATCTGAGTCATGATGTATAATTATTTATTTGAATGAGTTTCTAATTAAAATTGCAACCCGTTTATTGTATGCTTCATTACCTGATGCTATTATTTTTATCCATTTTCTCCCTTTATTTCACCCAGTCTTCCTTTAACATGTGTTTCTTGTATAAATATAACATTTGCATCTGTAAATCATTTCCTTTTCTTTTTATCTTGTATCCCTTTCACATTCCATGAGTCAGTTATCTACATCTGTTTTTTTTTACTGTTTTTCTCTTAATGTTAATTTGTTTTGTGCCT
This sequence comes from Protopterus annectens, assembly GCF_019279795.1. Taxonomy (NCBI): domain Eukaryota; kingdom Metazoa; phylum Chordata; order Ceratodontiformes; family Protopteridae; genus Protopterus; species Protopterus annectens. The sequence goes on from NC_056737.1 coordinate 1,514,611,887, forward strand.
TCTCCTTTTGTTTATATGAATATTTTTACACTGTGAGCATGTCTTTCTCTAATCATGTAGCACTTAACTCTTCCAGCTGTATCCCTGTGCCTACCCACAAAACTACCATGTCCGGAAGAGGTTAACAGTTTAAAACCAAGAGGTATGTTTCTTTTTTTGGAAGTTAAAATTCAACATTTTATGATACCTCTATTTAATCATTTTTCCAAAACCTTTATATTGCAAAAGCCAATAACTAGGTACACTAAGATTAGCATATCCTACCTGACTCACCTATCCTGACCCACAAGTCCATATTAAAAGTATCGCCCAAGTTATGTAACCTTCATTTTAAACTGTACTTAACTTCGATTGACCTTATTTAATAGTTTATTCTGTTTTTGTACTTTTGTACTTCTTCATTTTTCACTGAGTTAAATGTTTGCAATATATTGTTTCTTGTCTTACTTTTTCATGTGATTTAGTACACCAAGAAACAGTAGTCACAATGATGTTAACCCGTACTTATTTAAAATAGTTAATGTATATACAGTGCTGATTCTTGATCGCTACGTGGAACAAAAATCATAGACCATAAACATTTTGCCAGATTTCAGTGCTTTGCCATTTCATGTCTCACCACTGAGTGAACATTTGAGTACCCTAGGTGTCTAGGAAGACTGTCCAAATCAATCTGTTTTTAGATGCATCAAAAGATAAGTAATTGTACTGACAGACAATTCATAATAAAACAAAGGTATTTGTAGAGGTTTAACAATATTCAAAAAATCATCAAATCACTTGTTTCCCAGTGCTGTAACAGTATATAACCTATCAAGACAGCTGTAGGTTAAGGTTTGATGTACATCAAAGAAATGCTATTTCTTGACATTTAAATCTAACACAAGAAGCAGTTTACATTTGTTTGGAATTACTTCTACCAGCTAGCATGAGGAACATAATATATGTATAATTACTATTGCACTTCTTCATAAGAAAGAATTGAGTCATACTTTCTCCTTTAAACTTGAGCTCTTGTCATGTTTTCCCTTCTTATGAGGTTATGTGTCGCAATCTGGCTCCTTTAGTTGTTGAAGCTCCCAAGTATATAAAAATAGAATGCTTCAGATTTCTTTTTTTTTTACCATCAGTCTTTTACAAGAAGTATCTAATACAAACATTATGTATAACCAACATTTTATATTCACTAAAATTTCAGTTTGGGAATGAGAGAAAATTGTTAACAGTAATAACTTTATGAAGTTTATGTGCATCTTGTATATGTGTAACAGCAATAATAAGAGAAGTGTTATAACATTCTTATTCTGTTCACTGATTAACAGTCTAAAATTACTTCCTATAGAGTTTACTGGAGTTAGAAGTGTTATGGAGCATTTATTTTAGCCATATTTAAAATCCCTTGTGACATAGTTGTATAACTTCTTCATAGTCAGAAGCCATTGGTACACTAGTTAGTACAATTTTTGTTTTCTATATGACTGTGACTTATACCATGTTAATGCTTCTCAGATATTTGGTAAGAGCATACTTTTGCCAACTATAGGAAAAACTGAATGATTCAGCTCTTAACTTTTTATTCTCTTCTATGTGACAAAATATGCTACGTTACAGCACCTTTATTAATTTGGAGCTTCGTACCTCATACAGCAATGCACATTTTTACCTTCCAAAATGTTACTATTTTTTTTTATCATCGAAGTGATTTTACCAACAGAATAATTTGTTCCTTCAATGTTCATATTACCTTACAGAAAAAAAGCACCTATATCGTTTACCAGTCTGAAACAGTAGTCTGTACATAATCGAAACTCTGCAATTTGTCCATAACTGTTATGTTTTCATAAACAAGGAAAATTGCTAGTTTGCCAAACTTCATACTTTATACTTCTCATCCAATAATCCTTATTGATCTTCTGGATTTGATTATTGTTTCAGAAACTCGGGTTTCTGATCTTAACCAAATTCATTTGAAACAAGAAACATTACTTTTCCTTTTGGCATCAGGTTATTTAGCCATGTATTTGACCTCATTAGCTTTGAATAGTCCACCTTGAAGGATAAGGAAGAGATTGGAGTGTTACTTATCAAAATGTCCGTGTAGGCAACTGGTTCTTTTTAATATTTAGCATAACACACACTTCATCCCATTTTTAGGTTCCCCCTTCATTTAAGGGAACATAATGTCCCATCTGTACTTTTGTTTCTTATTATTTATTTTAAATCTGTCCCTTTGCACCATTTCTTACCAGTTCTTCCCACTGAGGTTTTTTTTCAGGTTACAGTATCTGGCAGTCTGTTGAAGATTTTCGTAAACAGTGCTTTTTCTTCTTTGGCTAATTCAATCCCATGGTTATCATACTTATGTTGGAAAATTAATGTATTTGTATACCTCATCTGGAACTTTATTTATTTATTTATTTATTTTGCTATTAAATAAAGCACAGAATGGAGATAATTGCTGTTCTTGCTGTTTTATTTGGAAAGGTAAGTCCTGTGCAAACAATATTTTGCTTCCATTCCATGAAATCGATTTTTTTTTCTTTGCTGTCATTAGAATTTTATAAATGTCTTGATGATTAAGAATTGTAGCATAATTTGTTTTGGTTTGTCCAAGTTTTGTGTCTTGCGAACAGCTTGGTGTGCTCTTTGGATCATCATCTCACCAGCTTCTGAATCATTCTCTAAAAGGTGGCCCACAACTTGTTTTATTGATTATATTAGCTGTAATTGTTTCTATTTTTCTAGGATACCTAAAATTAGTATATTGCTCCTCCTAATTCTTGTCTCCAAATCAATGATTTTCTGTTGCAACTCATGGATTTTCTTGGCATTTGTTTCATTTTCTTTTTGAATTTGGTCTATTTTTATTTCATTTTCAGACATTATAGTTTTCATTTTTCTAGTCAGGAAGCTATTTGACTTAATGTGTTTCTAAACCTTAAAAGCTGGTCTGAAACAACATTCTTCAGGATTGTCTCTACATGCCTCTTTTCTATTTTCTCAATAATGTCTCACCAGGAAAGATCTCCTTCATTTTCTGGCTCACTCTGCACCACCATTTCTTTAATAAATCATCCTGCAACCATCTAGACTGAAGGGATGTAATTATATATCCATTTGCTGACTCATTTCCATCAAATAGATTTCTAGACTTCTTTGAAACATTTCCTCAGAATCCTGCACAGATTTCTCAGGTCTCTATATTTGCTTTCTCCTCCATTTCTTTCACCACCCCATCATCTCCTTCTCTCTCCATCCATCACATCCTTCTCTCTCCATCTGCCTCCCTGTTTCTCCAGGCTGCCTTTGCACCTGGAATGGAAACAAAAAGTGATCCTACAAAATGGGGACCCACTTGCAACAATGGCAAGTAGTGGGAAGATCCCAGGTGATCTGGCCATATTTCCATAGTCATTATGGCCTAATGGAACTAACATGGTGAACAAACTGTAAATCGATATTTTTTTCTGCAAATAGTTGAGCTTGGTAGAGTTGATATGTGGAGGTGAATCAAGCAAGAGTGCATAGATGGTTGACAGATGATGTAGGGATAATGCTGAAATGAGGTGGTTAGCCAGGAGGGTATTCTGATGAGATTCAGGTTAATATTAGGCTAAACCTGTAGAGTAAATTTATACAGGGTATTCATTTGAACTGAAACTCATTTTGGAATCTGTCTGATTTGTACAAAACAGTTAAGGCAGGGCAATGCATACTAAGATTTAGAAAAAGGGTTGCTTTGCATTTTGTTTGTCTACAGAAGACCTACTTTTTAGGTTTAGATTATGGGAAAGTTGGCACATTGGGCTATCAAGTAGCAGTGGTAGCATAGAAGTAGCTAAAGTGGTGATATAGAGGACTGGATATCCTTTGAAACAAGGAGAGAAGTTGTAAGGGAAGTGAAACACAGTCACTTTGCTTGGCTTGGGAGCCAGAGTCAATCACTTGGAGGAAGACAGACCACAAATTATTAGAACAGTTAAAAATTATAACTAATTTTAAATTCTGTTAAACAAAGAAATAACTTGAAGTCTTATTTATACTGTTAGCCAACTTAACACAAAGGTATAAGACAAAACCTGGACTCCAGCAGAATACTGTAAGCCTTTACCTCACTTCCTATTCAAGCAGCTACAGATATACCCACAAGCTTGGCTAAATGTGGCTTTTTGTCTGTCAGGAGACACGTGAGCTGCAAGTCTGATTGGTGAGTGGACTCCAGTAAAGCCCTTTTTTAATAGTAGCTTTTTTTTGAAAATTACAAGTAATTTCTTGTACATTTAATTAGGAAAGACAATATTAACCTTTAACACTTCCAGTCATGGAGGAAGAACAGAAAATGGCTTTTAACTGTACATTAATTATTAAGCTCTTACAGTATGGAAATATTATAAGTTATACCAAACTCCCACATTCCAATGTTATCTACACTTAATACAGTACTTCTAGTAATACGTTAGCTTAGACTCTCACATTTCAAGTATCTTTTACTAACACACTAACACAAAGCAATTATAGCTGAAACACTTGTGCTAGAATAATTAATTACTCATGTTCATGTACATTATATTTTTCAGAACCACACATAGCAAGTATAAGAAAAATGAAACTTAATACAATCATTTTAATCGGAGTGGCTGGCTACTGAGACTTGTCTGCATATATCAACTGGACACAAGCTGATTTAAGTATACTTTTCGCTGCACTTATTTAAGATTTGTGTCAGTAAATATTGTGTGTCTTTGATTCAGTAAATATTGTGTCTCTGTCTCTCTGCAGTTAGTTCCCCAGCCCCCCTCTGTGTTTCCTGTTTCCTGTTGTGGTGTTAATCTTGGTGGCTTTGGAATTCCCCGCCCCTGCTGTAAATCTGTTTTTGCACACTCCTCCTGGACCCATCTCATTTGCTCACTCAACTGAGTACAGTGAGATCATATTTTGATTTCAGATGCTCCTACCAGTCCCATCTCCTCTGCGGTGTACAGAGAGAGCACTTGGGAAGGACATTCCCCTATAGTATCTTAATCTGCTCTATTTCCTCCCTCTCCAAATAAAAAAAAATTGCAGTTCATCTGCTTTACTGTATTTGTGTTTCTTCCTACTTTATTACCTTATTTTGCTTTTGCCTCTTCTTAAAAGTACTCAACTGAATTTAGTCTGCTGCCTTTATTACTGCTTGTTAGTGGCCTGATTAAATTGTAACTGTTATTCTAAGGCCCTTGGTTTAAGCACTTGGGCTTCAAACCAGCTGTTTTACATTAAGAAGGTTTGTGGTCTGCACTGTTGTGGCAGGACAGGTAGCATGCATCCTTCTAAGTTGGGAACTGCTGATTGAAGGCTCAGTGTCTGTTATTCTAAAAGTGTATTAGTTCTGGGTTAAGCACTTGGGCTTCAGGCCAGTTATTTTACATTAAGAAGGTTTGTGGGCTGCACTCTTGTGGGAGGAGAGGCTAGATTCTGCCCTTCTGAGCTGGGAATGTCTTGTTAAAGGCTTATTGCGCATGCTTACTTGAACTGTTTCTTTCTGAAATTGGTGCTGTAGCATAGACTAGATTCAAGCCGGCTGGATCAAGCTTTGTTTGTATAACTTGTGCACTGATCCAGGCCGCCTTTTGTGGAGAAGATTTCTCTGTACCCTAGTGGCAGGACTGTGCAGTTAGAACTTGTCTGATTGAAGCCTGATGGAACAGGGCTCAGTTTTGAGCTTTTTAGCTGGTTAATTGGGTAAAGTGTTGTTTTGATTGTATCTGCTCTATTTTCTGAAAAAAATATACTTGTTTCCCACCTTTCTGAACTAGTATAGTCCAGTTTTCAGGTTATTGCTGAATCCAGGGCTATGTTACAAGTTTCTGTGTTGCCATACCTTACTTGGATAGAAGGAAGTTTGTTCATCTGTGAGAGACGGGAGCTTTGAGCAGCCTCTCTGTCCCTGGAAGAGTGGTTTCAGCCCGGACGTTAGTAGTTTATTGGCCATTTTGGGCTAATTTTGATTGTATCGGCTGTATTTTCTGAAAAAAAAAAAAAAAAATACTTGTTACCCGCCTTTCTGAACTAGTATAGTCCAGTTTTCAGGTTATTGCTGAATCGAGGGCTGAGATACAAGTTTCTGTGTTGTCCATACCTTACTTGGATAGAAGGAAGTTTCTCTGTTCATCTGTGAGAGAGGGGAGCTTTGAGCAGCCTATCTGTCCCTGGAGGAGTGGTTTCAGCCCAAAAGTTAGTAGTTTATTGGCCATTTTGGGCTAATTTCTATCTGTTTCTCTTCCCTACTATAAAAAATGCATTTGCACAGTTTTTGTGCTTGTATTCCACTCAGCAAGTGCCTCCCAGGAGTTCTGCAGAGTCTGCAGCAGCAGAGAGGCAAAAGAGTGACTTTGGAGTGATTAAGTACCTGCTTTTCTTGCTGTCTTAACTAATTCGCCTAAAACGCCAGTTTTCTTAGCAAATCTGTGATTTAAAAAGTTTGTTATTGCTACGTATTGTACTTATTTTCTGCCTGCACTTGAATTAAGTCATTTTTGTGTTTAAATAATTTGTACTGTTGTAGGCTACACACTAAAGTGCAATAGCCTTTTCTGTGCATTTAAAGTGCTGTTTTGATTGTATCTACTCTATTTTCTGAAAAAAAAAAAAAATACTTGTTACCCACCTTTCTGAATTAGTATAGTCCAGTTCTCGGGTTATTGCTGAATCCAGGGCTAAGCTACAAGTTTCTGTGTTGCCCATACCTTACTTGGATAGAAGGAAGTTTCTCTATTCACCTGTGAGAGAGGGGAGCTTTGAACAGCCTATCTGTTCCTGAAGGAGTGTTTTCAGCCCAGAAGTTAGTAGTTCATCGGCCATTTTGGGCTAATTTCTATCTCTTTCACTTCCCTGCTATAAAAAAATGCATTTGTGCGGTTTTGTGCACTGGGCAGCGCCGTTTAGCTAGAGTTAAACTATTTTCGACTCCACAAAGTCTACTTTTCAATTTTTCCCTTGGAACTAGATAAACCTTCAACTTTAGCACTCAAACCATTCATTTCACAGTCAAGCACTTGCTTAAAACTCATAGCAAGCACTAATTAACCCTAGCACTAGACCCCCTATACTGTCCAGAAGGACAAGGCTCTGTATTGTCCCCACCAGCCAATCAGAAAAACAGCTTACTGTACCTATTCAGGCATGTCCAAAGGGCAGTTTCTGGTGTACTCTCCAGTCCAACTGGTGAATCTGGGCATTTTGAGGCAATGTTACAACTGCCTCATGTACACAGACAACCCTCTCCTCCTACCACCAAACACTAATATATGCAAGAGATGCAATTATACAGCCAAACTGGAGGCAAAGCTCTCTCAACCCAAGACTGGAATTGACAGTCAAGAGGAGAAGGGTAATACCTGCAACACACCACCAGTCTCATATAGACCTAATAAACCAACACCGGTAAATAACACACATGAGTACATGAAAACATACTCGGAGGCTCTAAATAAAAATCTGCAAAAGCAACAGAGACCTCCAAAGCAAACATCCAAGCAAACTCCACACCCCATCACCAACCATGAAACACATACTTCACATAATCAGTGTGCCATGCAATCACAGCCCTTAATGCAAAATAACAAACTCAACACAATAGTAATAGGTGACTCTATATAGTCAGGCACACTGATGTCCCACTAACTAGGCTGGACAGGGAGAAGGTTACAGTTAGCTGCCTGTCGGGTGCCAGGATTCGCCACATAACACAAGCACTCAGGTCACTCCAGAACAAGTACAAATACAACTCTGTCATTGTCCATGTTGGTGTGAATGACCTGAGATGTACCTCCCTGGACTACATGAAAAGAGACATGGAAGAACTCTCTGATCATGTAGCCCAGGCCGATATGACCCTGACCCTAAGTAGCATCCTGCCCTCACCAAGAATGATGCCACAGTATAAAGAAAAAATGATCAATTTCAACAATTGGCCAAGTTTCTGGTGTCATTCAAAGGGGATCCAGTATCTGTCTACCTGGGATGACATGCTTGACAAGCCACGCAAGAGATGGCTTGCACCTGTCACCATTACGCTTTCGAATACTGGCCAAGGCTCTTGCCACCCCCATAGTGCCTTTTTTAGGCAAGGCTCAAAAGACAAACCCACCACCATAAATAGCACAAGTAACCAAAAACTGAGGGTAATGCTACTCAACGCCAGAAGTCTAAACCTCAAAATGCATGCACTCAAGGCACTCCTCAGTATGGAGAACAACGACATCTGTGCAGTAACAGAAACCTGATTTAAGGCTCCTGAGAGCACCCCAGCACTACTAGGCTATAACTCATACCATACCTTTCAGCCACAGAACCAGGACAAAAACACAAAAGGTGGAGGTGTATCCATATTCATCAAGGATACCCACACATCCAGGTTAGTGGTGCAGCACAATGCATCAGAGATCATCCATGTGCAACTAACAATGGGCAAAACTGCAATCCAAATTGTAGCTTGCTACAGGTCACCCACCATGGCCCAGGACCCCCATTCCACATTTCTGGAGACACTGGGAAATATGAAGGTCCTACCAAACACCCTAATACTGGGTGATTTCAATTACCCAAACATAAACTGGGAGAACTACTCAAGTACTAACTCCCTTGCCCAGTGCTTCCTAGAATTTATAAACTCGAATGCCCTGGATCAACTGGTCAACACCTCCACCAGTGGGAACAACATATTGGACCTATTCATCACCAACATGGGCGACCGGTGTTCCACAATGGAGGTCAACCCCTCAATGGTTAGATCAGACCATAGACTAATCACTCTGGATATCCACAATCCGCCCCCACCCCCAATCAAGGAAACCACCATGAAAAACTTTTCAAAAGCAAACTTCACATTATAGGTTCATAGGTTCATAGGTTCATACTAGGCTATCTGCCCGAGGGCATTTACAAGCCTAGCATTTAGTTTGTGTGGCTTAAGCCCCCTAGTATGTATGGGGAACTATACCCATTATTTTGCTGTGCCTCTGTTGACATGGACTGTAGTCCCTCCTTGGTATATATCGTCTCCTCCATCATTGGTCAGATTTCTTCTTGAAGGCCAAGGAGTCCAGGTGCTCTGCCTCGCATATTTTTATTTTCATATAGAGGAGGTTGTGGGTGACTCTCCTCCATCCCCTCCGTCATAGTCCAGCCGAGGTGTAAGTCGGTCGCCTTGTGGCTCTGACGGATCTAGATTTTGATTTTTGAGTTATTCATTTTCTCTGGTTTGACATAAATATCTAATTGGATATGGCCTTGCCTGGTAAGCAGAGCAGCAGCAGAAGCGAGCTACTGAGCTTCAGTCGAGAGCTGACAGATGCTCTAGACAGCTTATCCTTTACTGGACAGATTTTTGGTGAGGAACTTTGTTGCCTCCTGGTGCCCTTTCCAGTGCTCTCCAGCTGCTGCAAGTGGGGGGTCAGATACAATCATTGGTCTGATGGGTGAGTCTGATCTCCAGACTATGGATGAAGAATATCTTGATGAGAATCCTTCATGATAAGATGGGCAATAAGAAGTTCATGGGTGTACTTTAGCTACATGGGTGTCGAATGACAGGGTACTATGGGTGTCGGTCTGCACTGTGTCTACCTCTGTGCGGATGTGGTGTGGATTGCCACCTATTTGGTAGCTTGGCCCGCAACTGTTTTTCCCTATGGGGTATTTACATTTTTTTTTTGGGCATTTAACTACATGGCTTTGGCTGGCATATCCGTTTCCTTCTGAAGGCACCTTCTGTCAGATGTCTTCTGTGATGTGTTTTGATTTGCAGTTTTCAGTCATCTACTTTCTACTATGGCTCTTGTTTGCAGTCATCTGCAAACTTTGTAGATGCCAAACAAGAGTGGCCCAGGGGACTGAGCCTGTGGTACACCATGACAAACAGGCTGGAGCCTCTGACACTGTGCCTCTGACTCTGTGGTCTGAGGCTTGTCCCAGCCAGTGGCCAACCCATTCGTGTGTGTATTTAACTGTCACTCAGTTTGTTGATTTTAATGATATGTATTTGGGTATTGTATTGAGGCTGATAGTAGAAGGCTGTATGGACTGCTATTGTAGGCAATGGCTTTGGTGACTGCTTCAAAAGTACAACAAGTTTAGAAAGCATTCAATGCCTTGACAAACTTTGACAAAAATGGATCCAGTCATGTTCCAAAGTCTCATCTGGGCTTTGTAAAAATTTATGGGATTCCTCTCCATGGCTTTGCAGATAATGCTTTATTTGCAGACTCCGCTAATGAAGCCACCATGGCAAGGAGCCGTGGGGCTTGTCAAGCTAATGGTTGCACCAAAAAAGCGCCACTTTCATCAGCTTTGTGAAGGGTACCACAGAAACAGCTCAGCTGCATGGGCTGTGGGGTTTAATTCCTCGTTGAGTTCGTTAAGCAGCTGGGTGATAATATCAGGTGGTTTGAGCACACCCTTTTTTGGAGGAGAGAGCATTTCTGCTGTGGAGGTGTTTGTTTTCTGCTTTGGAGAGAGGCACTCAAGCTTCTCCTCAGGGGGGGGGGAGAAGTGGGAGGGGAACCTTTCAGGAGGGGGGCGTCAGCATCTATGTAGGATCAGTAATCTGAGTCATTTGTCGTAGGTTCTCAGCATAGTTGGGCAGTGTCTTGTTTGAAAGTTTCTGTTAAGAAGGCCTTATGATTGTCATTTGTCTAATGATTTATTAAAGAAGGCCTTTTTTTTTTTATCTTTTTTTTGAGCCTTATTTTTATTTCAAATTTACTTTTTAGTTTTTTAGTGATCAAGATGTTTTAGTTTTTTTCTATAGTTGCTCTTGCTGTTTGTTTTTTTAAGATTTTTTTGTCTCTTGTTTTAAGCCTCCTTTTCTTGTAGAGTGTTTATTTTTGGTTGTCTTGTTGCTTTTGTTTGATTGCTGGGGTCCATGCAGGGCTAGTCTTTGGGTTTGGTAGTGGTGCCAGTGAAGTGCCAGCTTGATTGCCTTTTCTTCCGCCAGCTGAGTCCTTAAAGGAGCCTTTAACACTAGTGATTTCTGTGACTGAAGTGTTTTGAGAAAGTTCTTTACTGGTCTTCTTTTTATTTACCGTGGGAGTTTATTTCAGGTGGGGTGGGATGAGGACCTCCAGCGAGATTGAAGTGAGGCCTCTACTTGTTCAGTGAGGGATATCGCTCCCATGTCTGATCTGATGTAGGGATTACTTAAGACCGTGGTGGAAAGGTTCACAGCCCCCATGCTAAAGGAAAATGTTGTCCAAGCTGCTGAAACCTTTACAAAGGCACTCTATGAGCATCTGCAGGAATGCATGGATCGTGCTATCCCAAGTAAAACCAAGACTCACTCCTCCAAGAAAAGGAAACCAGTCTGGTGGACCCCTGCCATAAACAAGCTATACAACAGAAGGAGGAAACTAGTACAGAAAAGAGTAAAATCCCAAGAAGGAAAGACATCCCTGATCAGTATCAGCAAGAAACTATGATCCCTCATTAAATCATCCAAGGCTAGTTTCAAAAGAAAAATTGCCAATGACTCCAAAGATAACCACAAAGCGTTTTTTAGTTATGTCAAGAACTTAAGTGGAAACTCTCATATCTGCTCTGAGTTAGTGCAGAATGGCACAAAATACACTGAAGTGACTGATATTGCCAACATTCTGACAGACAGGTTTAGTGCAAACTTCACCCCCCTCTCACCCCCTAAAGGGCCCATAACTATACCAGAAGAATGTAGGGCCCAGTCAATCACCGACACACAAGTTAAAACAGCCCTATCCAAAGCCAAAAACACAGCTTCAATGGGACCGGAAGGTGTCCCAGGCTGTGTCTTACAAGAGCTCCAAAATGAACTAATCCCTCACCTAAACATACTGCTCAAACTCAGCCTCTCTACAGGCTATGTACCCACAGAGTGGTGCACAGCAACAGTTATCCCACTCCACAAAGGTGGAGCCACAACGGACCCTGGGAACTATTGCTCTATAAGCCTGACTAGCCAGGTCTGCAAGGCTGTGGAACGCATCATCATGGAACTTATTAACAGAGACACTAGGACCCTCCAAACCTTGTATCCTACCCAGTTTGGCTTTGTTAAGGGCAGATCATGCCTCCTAAACCTGGTAGACTTCTTTGAGATGGTTACCAAGGCATTAGATGAGGGAAAGGAGGTCCACACAGCCTACCAAGACCTCGCAAAGGCTTTCGACACCATTCCCCATTCGAGTATAATAGACAAGCTCACCAGATTGAACATAAACCCCTATGTCACGAGATGGGTTGCCAACTGGTTCATGGATAGAACCCACATGGTGAAGGCTGCAGGCTCTATGTCCGACTCTAAACCGATTACAAGTAGCATCCCCCAGGGCTCAGTCCTAGGACCCCTCCTGTTCGGTATATACTTCTCAGAGGTACAGGCAAGCATAGGAGGACTATGGCTGACCAAGTTCACAGACAACTGCAAACTAGGGGCCATAATTGATTCTCCGGCTGATATAGACACCCTCCAGATGGGTCTCACTGAGATGGATACCTGGTGTCAAAATCATGGCCTCAAGCTAAATGCCAAAAAGTGCATAGTCATCTCCTTTGGGAAAAACAAAGTACCCACGAACTACCACATAGGTGGTAGTCCCCTAAATACAGAAAATGTAATAAGGGATCTGGAGACCCAAGTAGACAGTAATCTCTCCTTTGATAATCATATTGCCAAGGTGGTTAGAAAATCCTTCTATGTGGCCCACCTAATCACAAAAGAGTTCACATCTAGAACAAAATAGGTTATTGTGCCTCTCTACTCATCACTCATTAGACCCATCATAGAATACAATGTCCCATTTGGGATGTACCTTACAAGACACCTGCAACAGCTGGAAAGACCACAAAAGTACCTCACCAAGAGGATTACTGGCCTCAAACAGATGCCCTATGCAGCCCGACTCAAGAAACTCCAGCTGTATTCGGTTGCATACCGCTTACTTAGAGGTGATCCCTGCCTGACATACAAGGCCATGTCCAACCCAGAATTGATGGACATGCTCCACCTAAAAAGAAACAAATCCTGGAGAGCCACATGCTCTAGAGCTATAAACCTCACCACAATGATAAATAGGGCATGCTGGAGGGATAGATTCCTGTCCCAGAGACTCCCCATGCTTTGGAACAGGATTCCAATATACATCAGGCAGAGCTCCTCACTAACACTCTTCAAGAGAAACCTTGATGGGTGGATAGGAAACAGAAAATTTACCCCAGGGATCACTGCAGTGGTTCTGCTGAAGAGTGGCACAGGGAACTAATGGCTCTGCTGGACAGAAGCACAGGGAACTAATCTAAGGGGGTGGCGAAAGCCAACGCATTCTGGCTAGGCTTATAAATGTCCTTGGGCAGATAGCCTAGTACTTACCTATGAACTTATGAACAAAATGGAGTAGAGGAAGCCATTTTCTGCTTACACATCAGCTATCAGAAAAATGTTGAGAGAATTATGGTGAGAGAGAGTCGTCTGAAGGCAGTGAGAAATGCCATGCAGTCATTGAGAGACACATGACAATCAGACTCCAGTAAAAAGATAGGGCTGTCTTCATAATATGACCTATGCTACACAACAATGCTGTGATAGTGAGGAAAAGAGGGCATTCAGGCACTGGTTGCAAAAAGTGTTAGTTAAAGCAGGACAAAATAAGTTCCTGTTAATAATGGGGGAAATGAATGCTCATACTGTAAGAGAACAGGATATGAAGGTTCCCTGGGTCCAGAAGCATAGCCAGGGATGCGTGAAGGGGGCAGGCAGCCTGGGTGGAACATGTTAAATTGCATTATCAATTGGAAGTGCAGTACTGGTATTCATTTATGTACTGGCATTCCTGAAGGCCAGTGCATGAATTAATTCTGATACTGCTATACTGCTTTTGTTGTTAAAGCTGAAGTGCTTACTACAGCATTTCATGCATGGTATACATTGTTACAATTGGTTTGCTGCAGTTTTTTGAAGCAGAAGCTGGAGTTGAGGTGTGCACAGGACCTGGCTCTCCTAACGAGAAAGGTAAGGAATGCCAGTTTGGAGAGAATGGAATGGACATTTTTTTTTCTCCTCAATTTAGAGTTAGGGGACATAAGATCAAGGATTGGTACAGGCCACTAGATAAGCCAAGTAAGGTTCTGCCTGAGTCAGCATGGATGGGAACAGAAATAAAGGAGAGGCCATTCTAGACTTCTATCTGGCAAATGGCATAATGATGGCCAGCACAAGGCATGCCAAGACAATCACAAGGTCACATACAGGAGTGGTCAGCACACAACTCAGGTAGACTTCCAAGTAATATGGACAGGCTACAGAACACATATGCAGCTAAGCCAGGTATGGAAATAAGGTACATAAGGAAAGCTGGTGGAGGAATGTATAAGTCCAGGAAGTTATCAAAAGAAAGAAGGAGTGAAGGAAGAAGTGGGAGATCAAAAAGATGTAGCATGATAAGAAAGAATACTGTTTGGCAAACAAATAAGTTAAGAGAGCAGTCACCATGTCAATGAACAAGTAATCATTTTCTGGAACATGACCCAGCAAATGGCACAAAGAATTTCTGTCAGACTGCAAGGCAAGTTCAGAAAGATGAAAAAGATTGTTGTCAGAATTCAGTCAAAAGGATGCCTGCAACAATCTGCTCAGCAGTCCAGAAGAACATCAAATGCAGGTGGAAGGAGAAGCTCAAGCAGGGTCTGAATGAAGAAAATGTATACTGCCCCTTGCACAGCCGATGATGAAAGAGGAAGAAAAAAACACCCTAGAAGAAGTAAGAACAGCACTAAAGAAACCGCAGCCAAGGAAACAGCAGACTCTGACAAAGACACAGCAAATATGATTAAGGCATTGAATGATTTAAGGGTAAATAACACCTAAAGGTACTCATCACAATACAGAGTGAAATACAGGACTATCCCAGATGGTTGGAGAATAATCTTCTTAGTGAACGTGTATAAGAATAAAGGTGACATTCACCACTGTAAGCAATGCAGTGGTACCAAACTCCTTTCATATGCATGAAAGTGCTGGGAAGGGTGACTGATAAATGAACATGCAGAACAGTATAAATTAAGATGGAAAATGAGCAGTTTGGATTCAAATCTATGGTAAGACAACTAGTGGAAAAGAAGTTAGAAATGAGGAAACAGTCCATCTTGGCATTCCTACACTTGGGAAATATGACAAACTTCCAAGAAAACCTGATTTGGGTAATCCTTATTTATTATTCAACAAATCACCGAAGCCTCCACGATAAACAGCAAATATTTTTATTTTTAAAATGAAACAAGCGCTTTCACGCACTTAACTGTGCGCTTCATCAGGTTACAAAATTTATACAAAATAAGTTCATCTTATATAGTATAACGTATCCCCCAATTAGCTGCATTTTTGGCGGCTAAAAAACAATCAATCAATTAAAAACCCCTGAGTACCATTTGTATTTAAAGCCATAGTTCATGTACGGAAAACGCTTCCTATAATATGACTTCTTTTAAACTTCACGTTAATAATATAATGAAATCTAAAAACACATCAAATAAGTATGAGTATATATACTATATTCTCCTTCAATCATTTATGTATCAGTCTAAGTAAACATGATAATAGTCCTAAGCTGTATTAATAATATGTTTAACTTATCTATAAAGAATTTTTATATGAGACAAACATAAAGTGCTAACGTTCATCTTACTTATATCTATACAATGAATTAATACTGTAAATCAATACGTATAATGCTACATAAGACTATATATTAAACTAAATATCAATTATATTAAAATATGCATAATGTAAATGATTAATATTAATCTAATTAAAATATATATACATTACTAAAAACTGTATAATATATTAACTGAATCCATCAACTAATGACCAACAATGAATATGGCTATGAGTATGTTCTGTGTACAAAATGTAAGGTTATATTATTAGTATTATCTTACTGATTAAAATAGAAAACAATACAAAATATATACAAGCTTATATGCCCCTATCTTATATGTCATCAGCTATCTATATATTCCTAGCATAAGATTCAATATTATCCCTAAATCTATAAAAGCGCTGGTCTAATGTTAATCGCTGTATTTAAACCTGGCTCTATGTGCGCCCTAAGTAATAGTATCCATTTCAGCTCATAGAGTTCTAAAGTGTCTAGTGCATTACCTTCCCTTCTATTAGGATGAAGTATCTGCAAGACCCTAAATTTGAACAAGTGCGATGTAAACAATTGGCAGTGTCTAGCTAATGCATTATTAATATTCATTTTCCGTATGTCATATAGGTGGTTGTAGGCTCGATCTTTGAGCCTACGTGTTGTCATACCCACATAATATACATCGCAAGAGTCACATGTGGCCAGATATATTATGTTGGTGGTATCACATGTGGCATAAAAATTTGGTATGAAATGATAGCCAGTTTGTATATTTTCATATGACTGTTGGTCACTAATATAGTTACAGACACAGCATTTTTTACATGGAAAGGTTCCTCGCCTGTATTTCATCCTAATATCCAAAGGTATGTATGATATTTTTTCTTTACACAATAACCTTTTCAAATTTGGGCAATTGCTATATCTGAAAGTGGGGTATTCACCCACCACATTCTTCAATTCTTTATTCATATAGAGTAATTTCCAATTCTTATGGATAATCTCCTTTATATATTTAATATCATTGGTAAATTTGATATCATATTGCACCTTGCCCATGTTCGGTTTATTATGATGCCTATATCCACTTTGCTTGTAACTAGCATTGTGAGCCATATTATTTCTATCTTCAGATGATGTTTGCAAATAGTCTGAATAACCCCTATTCATAAAACATTTAGTCTGAAAATTCAGAAATATTTCTCTGTCCTTGATGTCACTGCATATTTTGGTTATTCTATCCATTTGATTTTTCACAATATTAGGAAAAATATGGCGTGGATGCATACTCTCATGATGTAGTATGGCATTCTTCCAGCAGGGTTTTCTGAATAGGGATGTAGTAAATCTATTCAGGTTGTTTTTTATTATTGTTATATCGAGGTAGTTAACCTTATTCAAAGAGGCTTCATATGTGAAGCTAAGGAAGGAAGTAGTTGATTCCATATATTTAATGAAATCATGTAAGGATTCCTCACTCCCATTCCAAAAAAGTAGAATGTCATCCACAAATCTCCTATAATAAATTGCATTGGTAATAAAATTTTCATTGTTTAGGATGTATGTTCTCTCCCATTCAAATACTGCTATGTTAGCATAGACATTCGCACAGGGGGTGCCCATGGCTACCCCCCATGTCTGTCTATAGATCTTGTCTTGATACATAAAGATGTTATTATTAAGTATCAGCTCTAATAATGCACATATCACAAATTGTTCATTCTGATTACCTATTCTATAATCATTTAAACAGCTTCTGACGGCCTCCACACCAAATTCATTGGGTATACTCGTGAACAAGTTCCTTATATCTAAGGTGACTAACAATGTTTCTTGATTTACTTTTTCTGTCCATGATGAATTTTCAAGGTCTTCCAATAATTTATACGAATTTTTTAGTATAGTGGGAATTTTTTCTACCAAAGGAGCTAATTTATGTTGCACATACTGTGAGGCATTCTCAGTCACCCATGATTGGCCTGAAAGTATTGGCCGTATTGGTGGAGGATGTATCCCTTTGTGCATTTTCGGGAGTCCCTTTATAATAGGAATTAAAGGGGCTTCTATATCCAAATAATCATATAGCTGTTTGTCAATGCATCTTGTCATTAGGAGATCATAAAGTACATCTTGGACATTCCTAATTATTAACATGACTTCAGATCTATTAATCATTAAATATGCTGTATCATCACTCAGCATCATAGTCATCAAATTATTATAGAAGCTGGAGTCCATTATTACTACCCCCCCCCCTTTATCTGCGGGTTTGAAAACCACATTTTCATCATTGCACAATGAATCTAAACTACACCTTTGTAATTTATTCAGATTATAGAACAGTTTTTTATGTCCTTTCTCTTTATAGTAGGTGTAAAAGTCAAATTCACATGCTCGTAAGAAGCACTCTATGGAGCCAGGTAACGGTGGAGTAAATGTACTTTTCCTTTTAAGGGCCGTAGTTTTAGGTAGATCATCATTACACTCAGGATTCTGAAATAAAAGTCTCAAGGCCAACTTTCTGGTAAATTTCCGAAGCATTATGAGGGTATCTGAAAGTTCACTGCCTCGTGAGGGAATATATGATAAACCCTTGTTGAGTACGGAGCATTCAATTTCCGTTAGTTCCCTGGACGAAATGTTGAAAAACAGGGTATTCAGAGTTTTTTCTTCCTGTTCTCCCAGTTGTCTCCTGACATCTTGCGCTTCCCCCTTCCCCTGCTGGTAGAACGCATCGGGGCTCGTTGTTTGTATGGGAGCGGGGAGTTTAAAATCGATGCCGTATTAGAAGTAACGTTCAATACACCTGTACCTTCTTTCGGTCTAGCTCCTGTGGTTACACATTTCAAACCTTGCTGATTGCAGGGTAAAGAAGAGGCAGATGAAATAATGTCTATTTCTGATTGTGATGAGCTAGGCACGCCATTACTAGATGTAATGCTGTGGAAGTGGGAGATCAAAAAGATGTAGCATGATAAGAAAGAATACTGTTTGGCAAACAAATAAGTTAAGAGAGCAGTCACCATGTCAATGAACAAGTAATCATTTTCTGGAACATGACCCAGCAAATGGCACAAAGAATTTCTGTCAGACTGCAAGGCAAGTTCAGAAAGATGAAAAAGATTGTTGTCAGAATTCAGTCAAAAGGATGCCTGCAACAATCTGCTCAGCAGTCCAGAAGAACATCAAATGCAGGTGGAAGGAGAAGCTCAAGCAGGGTCTGAATGAAGAAAATGTATACTGCCCCTTGCACAGCCGATGATGAAAGAGGAAGAAAAAAACACCCTAGAAGAAGTAAGAACAGCACTAAAGAAACCGCAGCCAAGGAAACAGCAGACTCTGACAAAGACACAGCAAATATGATTAAGGCATTGAATGATTTAAGGGTAAATAACACCTAAAGGTACTCATCACAATACAGAGTGAAATACAGGACTATCCCAGATGGTTGGAGAATAATCTTCTTAGTGAACGTGTATAAGAATAAAGGTGACATTCACCACTGTAAGCAATGCAGTGGTACCAAACTCCTTTCATATGCATGAAAGTGCTGGGGAGGGTGACTGATAAATGAACATGCAGAACAGTATAAATTAAGATGGAAAATGAGCAGTTTGGATTCAGATCTATGGTAAGACAACTAGTGGAAAAGAAGTTAGAAATGAGGAAACAGTCCATCTTGGCATTCCTACACTTGGGAAATATGACAAACTTCCAAGAAAACTTGATTTGGGTAATCCTACAATGGTCCTAAGTCCCAGAAATATTTGCAGAATTTGTGCAAATTTCTTGCATAAATAAACATAGATAAGTCCCCTGGGGATGTTTTTAGGCCTTGGCTCCCACTGAAGTCTCATGAAATTTCAAAGGTTGCCTAGGAAGACAGAACACAGTATTTGATTTCTACTTCCTTTGATACAAGACCTAAACAACCTGTCCTTCATGGACAAACTCAAAGCCCTGTCACTATACTCAGTATCCTACAGACTACTAACAGATGACCTGTGTCTGGTATACAAGGCATCATCCACCCAATACTGATAGATTTACTACACATCAGCAAGTTAAATGGTTAAATGGCATCAGAAATACATGGTCTAGGGATCTAAACTTATGTTGCAACATCAACAGAGTGGTTTGGAAGGACAGATATATCTCGCAGAGGATACTCCCTGCTATGAAACAGACTCCCCATCCAAATAAAACAATGTTCATCCCTATCCCTATTCAAGTGCAACTTGGCTCTATGGATGGGAAATAGAAAAAAATTACCCCAGGACTGCCCCTGTACTACCAATGGACAGAGGCAGCTCCTAAATACCTTATCCCATGCATGTATTCCCTCAAATTACCATTGCTATGATCCCAGTTATTCTGATTAAGGGTAATATATAATTATGGACAATGTGATGGGTATGTCCAATCTCTACCCATACTGGATAAGTTACTTCATGCATAAAAATGGAAATTGGCTCGGCTTAAATGGCCTGCAAGGGCAGCTAGCCAAGTACGTAACTCTCAACCTGTGAACCTATGTGTATACAATGCAGCTACATTAATGTGGATAACAAGGTTATATTTTTATACAAAGCAAGATCTTGGATCAAATGTTCACTGGTTAATTGGAGCCAGGGCAGTAGTTTATTCAGCTCTTTGCACAACATTTAAGGCATTCTATATTGAAAACATGGAAAAAAAGCCTCCAGAAGAGAACATATAAATACACCTACAATATACAAAAGGGTAATAAAAAATGCACTAGGTAAGCATGTCCAAGTATGCAGTAATTTTTGTGATTTTTTTTTTTTTTTTTTATAAAAACAAAATGTGGATCCTTTGAGCGATAGTTGGGCAACAGGATTAGAATATCATGAATTCTTTTGTCAGTTAAAGTTAAATGTCAATAATTTCCTGAGATTGGTTGATTCAATCAGTATAAAGAGTACTGAAATTTAGAGCAGCAAATTTATTAACATGTTCTGAACACAATTTTTTATTACTACTATTATTCATTTTAGCAATTATATTAATAATTTCTGTACTTTCATTTGCACATATGTATATTTAATGTGTATAGAATGTTATTAACTGATGTGTGCATTTCATGTAACTTTTTTGCTATCTAAATGATGACGGTATTTTTTTTTACTTGATTCTGATGAAGTCCTTCATTTAAGGGAAGAAAGTACGTAATTTAATTAAAGAGTTTCAGCTCAAAGGAGTTTTTTTAAAACATAAACAGGGTGATACAACTGTTAAAACATAATTCTTTATATGAATTTAAATTGGCATCAGTGTATATGTTACAGTATGGATTTGTTCTCCTCAGTATGAGGTGCTGTTATAGGAAATCATGCTTGGTTCAACACAAAAGTATTAAAAACGAAAAGAAAAGAAAATTACCTAGGTATACCTAGTATAACAGTTGTTTAAAGCAGTGTGGTAAAATAAACCGTATGCATAAGTTAAGGAGGGAACCCTTAGGGTCATTAATACTTCAACCATCAGAAATATCTGACTATTAATCTCATATTTTTCTTGTCTTGTTTTTTTTTTTTTTATACAGCTGTTGGTTATTAGACATCTACAGTAAGCAAGAGCTGCAAGGTTTCCAGGACAGACCCAGTGAAGTAAAAATATATAAAAAGGAATAATGTAACACCTCATACAACATAAATCGTAAGAGGAATAATATAATACCCAATGCAAGACAAAACATAACATGAGTAATGTAATACTTAATGTAAGACAAAGCATAACAGGAATAATGTAATACTTACTTAATGTAAGATAAAACATAATGGGAGTAATGTAATACTTACTTAATGTAAGACAAAACATAAAAGGAGTAATGTAATATTCACTTAATGCAAGACAAAACACAACAGGATTGATGTAATTCTTACTTAATGCAAGATAAAACATAACAGGAGTAATGTAATATTTACTTAATGCAAGACGAAACATAACAGGAATAATGTAATATTTACTTAATGCACGAAAAAACATAACAGGAGTAATGTAATACTTAATGTAAGATAAAACATAACAGGAATAATGTAATATTTACTTAATGTAAGACAAAACATAACAGGAGTAATGTATTACTTAATGTAAGACAAAACATGACAGGAGTAATGTAATATTTACTTAATGCGAGACAAAACATAACAGGAATAATGTAATATTGACTTAATGCAAGACAAAACATAACAAGAGTAAGGTAATTATTTCTTAATGTAAGACAAAACATAACAGGAGTAATGTAATATTTACTTAATGCAAGACAAAACATAACAGGAGTAATGTAATTCTTTCTTAATGTAAGACAAAACATAACAGGAGTAATATAATATTTACTTAATGCAAGACAAAACATAATAGGAGTAATGTAATACTTATTTAATTTAATGAAAGACAAAATATAACAGGAGTAATGTAATATTTACTTAATGCACGACAAAATGTAAAAGGAGTAATGTAATACTTAATGAGAGACAAATATAAGATGACAATGTATTACTAATTAGAAGACAAAACATAAGAGGAATAATTTAACACTCAATGCAATACCAAATAGGAATAATGTATTCCTTAAAGGCAAAATATTACATGAATAATATAATATTTAATACAACATAAAACATAACAGGAATAATACAAAACAAAACATAATGTAGAGAATGAAACACTACAAGGCAACACATAAAAAGAAAAATGTAATATGTACCCGAAGATTTATAAAGATCTCCGTGATTTTGATTCAGATTCACATTAGCCACAATGATGAAAGGCATCATTATGGGCTATATTGCATGTCTCTGAATCGCAGTTAACTTCCATGAAGTGTAGATCAGCACCTGCTGCTGTAGGTAACAGTGTTGGTGGCTGCATAATGTAAGCAGAGGAATCCCCCTTAACTCTCCCACAAACAATACACATGCACACGCGCACACACACACACACACACACACACACACACACACACACACACACACACACACACACCACAGATCCCATACCTGTCCCTTAACTGGCTGAGTATCCCAGGTGTCTCCTTCTCCTGCCCTTATAAATCATGGAAGGTTTCAGTCAGTCATTAACGCCAGACATTAGAGTTGCACACATCTCATCCGTCTGTGCATCCACTTTATCCCTGGTGTCTACAGGTTCATCCCAATCCTAGTGATATTTAGATACCTTTTAGGGATGACAAGTTACAATTATCCCTGGTGTCTAATGGTTCTCCCCAGTCTCTGAGCTGCTTAAGTGCCATTAATGCACAATTAGTTAAAGTTACCCCCCCCCTGGTGTCTAGTGGTTACCCCTGACCCTCAATAAATGCCATTGAGACATGGCACCAGGAATTAGCTATATTTTCATGAGATTGAAGCATGAAAAGTATAGATAATCCCTAGTGGTTCCCCCAACACAACGTTGCATGAGTTACTTGTAGAGACGTATTCAGGTATACTAAAGCAAATCTATTGATCAAGAAGAAATAACCACTCAGACACTGTTTGGCTTTAGTATTTAAGCCCTTTCATTTGAAAATTTTACTGATCGAACTTCTTCAGAAATATGTGACAGCCCTCATCCTCTCCATCCACCACACACACATTCACGCTATACACACACAGACACATATACACAAACACACACACTTAGCCTAATCCCTCATTACCCCCCTACTGCTCCCTCCCAGGCAGACACACACTCACATATACAGTCACACATGCACCCCCCCCACATAAAATCATTCACACTTCCTAACCCTACATTAGCACTAAATGTCCCAGTACCACAATATATGAACACAACCTTTTGACCATGTCACTACCGCGAGATGCAATGAGCGGCACTGATAATCGACACACTTGCTATATAGGTGTCTTCCTGTAGTAGTTCCAGTATTGAAGAACAGGTGTTTAATTAGCATATTCCTCTTCCCCAGTCTGCCTTATTAGCATGTAGCATGTCTAAGGAGAGAGCCCTACTCAGTGCTGCACATTTTATTACAAAAGCGTCAAGTTAGGGCTGTCTCTGAGTACAAAAAGGCTATCTCAAGTGTACACCTCATGTACACGTTGCAGTAACATTTATGAATCCATCCCAAAATACAAGATAAAATATAACATAAGTAATGTAAGGCAAGACAAAACATAAGAGGAATAGTGTTATAATATAGGAGAAAACATAATACAAATAATGCAATACTTAATGCAAGAAAAAAATATAAGACAAATAATATAATAATTAATACAAGTCAATAGGATAATGTAATACGTAAACAACAAAGATGACTAATTGCCCTGTTAAGTCTATTTCATGTCCAGGAGCCCTATTTACACAAAGAATGAGTCAGAGGACAAACAAGTACATAAACCACAACCGAGATGCAAGGAGATAGCTGTCTCCAGCATAAAAATAGCAACTTCATTTTCTTTGTTACTTGAGAAAAATGAAAAATAGAAACTCTAAAAGTTAAAGATAAAAGCAACAGTAATAAATAGTCTAAAACTTCAGATGTTAGTCTATAAAAGTACTGAAGAAAAACTCAAGAAGACTTGGTCATGAGAATAACTCAGCTTTTATTTATGATAAGCGCTTTCACTTACCAGCTGGACTTCATCATATCAACTTTTCAATAACAGCTTTACCTGTGGAAAATGAAATATATGCTTAATGAAAACAAAGGATCATAAATTATGATTGACAAACACATGCATAGTAAATAGCCAAAACAGAAAGTAACTCATGGTAGGCTAGCATACTAGTATAAGCAAACCTGATATAAACAAGAGCCATCTTAAGCTTGCAGAGACAGGTCTCAACAAAAGGGCCAAAAACCAAGGTTACTCCTGAACTTCAATCTCACATACATTATGTATGTTGATGACAGAAAAAGAACACATGCATTATCAACAAAAGTCAACACATGCTTTAACCATGGGGAAACACAGTACAAGTCAGGTAAACAAGGTGACAAAAAAAACAGAACCTATCCTAATGGAGAAGGGTTCTAAAAGGAAGCAGAAAAATAGAATACACAAGAAAATAATCGAACTGTAAATGTTACACTCAGATTCAGAATGCGGGCCCAGACAGGAGTGCAAATAATGACTGAACCTAACAACTGACACTCCAACAGTAACAGCCAATACATCCAGTCTGAAAAGATAAAATAATAAAAAGGGTCAGTGTGGAAGCAGTAGTCAATGGTAATCAAAACAAGGAGTTCACTCCAAAGGAAAGTCAGATGGACCCTGAAGACAGAACCTAAGCGGCCTAAAAATCAATAGTTTTGCTGCAGCTTTTTTTTTGGCTGGAGAAACACTGGGACTTAAATTACTAGTTTTGCTCCCCACTTTATTTGGACTTTGTTGTAGTATTTCTTATTTTAGTTTGGCTAGTACAATTTTCACACTGGGGACAGTAGCATCTCTGCTGTGGAATAATGTAATACATAATGCAAGATAAAACAATATGAATAATGTAATACCTAACAAGTGACATAACATCAATAATATAATACATATACACAGTGCATGAGTCCACACACATGTGACTTTTTATCTTTTAAGATACCAGCCAGGACATTGGTCTAAGAATGTACATATTGTAAATTGCATGTAATTATGGCACTTTCCTGCACAAAACTATGTTTGAGCATTACCAGAGTAGTCCAATACTTAATCAGCATTCATTTGTAAAAGAGCTGCAGACTGAGTGGTTATCTATGCTTTCACCTGGGATTTACAGTCATGGGAAATTCAAAGAAGGTTACATTGTCCACTACCTTTCAACTGATGCACAAACAATTAAATGTTAGAATACCATGTATGTTAAATGAAAAAAAATAAAAACGTTAATAATCTTAGCATGTTAGCTATTATTTATATTGCTTTTTTATACAAAGCCAAAGAGGGCACCCTCCCTTCTTTTTGCAGAATCATGTCCCTGAACCCCAGCTGCCCAGCTATTGCCTTTCTGGGGAACCAGTGGACTATGATGGGTAGTGGACCAGTTTTCTCTGGACCTGAGATCAGCAAGAGTAGGAATAAAATGTGAGCATCCCTTTTATCATCATTGTGCCATAACTACCACTTCTTCCACTTCAAGCTAATGCAATATAAGACTGATTGATTAGTACAGTTAATATGCCATGACTACGTTCATTAGCTCTTATTTTACTGATGATATTTTTGGTCAAGGCATTTTCTGATAATATATATATATATATATATATATATATATATATATATATATATATATATATATATATATATATATATTGCTCGGTATAAGTGTGGCATCAGGGAACTCAGTGAGGGTACTATGAATATATGATATGTTGCTGTAATAATTACACTTTGTTATCATTATATTCACTATGTTCACATTTAGCTGCTTTGCATATGTTGCCTCCTATTTGTGTTCATAGCTGTCAATTACTGTATGTAGTACATGGATTACTATGACTTTAGCTAGAGTTTTCCTCTTGGAGTTCCCAGTAGGGTTAACCTGGTTATCGTGCTAACTAAGCAACAAGCTAAATAAAGAAAGAAAGAAATGAAATACCTACCTACATGAGTAGAACATAGAATAGCTTTCTTTTATTGCTTAAATATCCATTTGACTAACTAAAACCTTTGCTTATGTTCAATAATGTTTGCTGTTTACAAGTTGTGGAATTGGCTACCCAGTTTAAAATGCATAACAATGCTTATGCATTGCAGTAGGACTCCTCTAAGATGGACAAGTCAGGTAAACAATATTAAAAAAAAACTCAAACATCAGATGAGCTGTGCAGTATGAAAATGTACAGAAACATTGGCTTAGTGTTTGCATCAGAAAATTAGATTTTTTTATAACTATACTACAAGGTCAAGTTGAATGTTAATAAATGCACAGAAATTTGTCATGCCTTTTTTTTTCCTTTCATTAGGAAGTGGAAGGAAAACATGAGGTATATAGTATATACAGAGAGGAAAAGGAGTGGTATTCTAATAATAATTATTAAGGCCCCACATATGAATGGGTCACTTCTAAGAAGTTTTCAAATATATAATTTTATGAGCCTATGTTAGAAACAGTTGTACATTTCAGTCTGTGTTCTATGTATGTTAAGTGATAGTGTGGTAATAGAATATAACAGTGCTCATGCCATGTGCCTAAACAAGCATTAGTATAGAAGGAACTTTCTTTCTGTTCAGCTTACAAGCTTTTTGTATGAAGGCATTCAGTAGAAGACATGTTTCATTAAGTGACCACCTGCACTGTGATAACTTGTACAACTTTATTTCACTGTGAAAATGAGGAAATGTTTAAATCCATTTGAACAGAACAGATACATTTATAGATGAAGTCTTTTGTAACCCTGGATAAAAGCACTTAATAAATATTTTTCACCTGATCAATGGTGTCACTGGTTGCCTTGGTTTATATTTATAGATGTAAAATGAACCAGCCCCATATATTTGTTTAGCAAGTACACTGACGGTGGCTTTGTTCAACGTTGTTGACATTTTGTACTTCTTTGCTTACTTTAAAGGTGAAAGAAGCCTCCCATGAACCCCAGATGGTATTCACAGTTCGTCATGCTACCATCACATTCCAAACAGATGGCGAAACATGGAGGGAGCAGAAGGAAAAAAAAGCTGCACTGATGGTGGGCATCTTGATTGGTGTGTTTGTCCTTTGCTGGATTCCTTTTTTCATCACAGAGCTAATTAGTCCTCTCTGTTCCTGCAAAATACCTCCAATTCTGAAAATTATTTTCCTCTGGCTTGGGTATTCAAACTCTTTCTTCAATCCTCTCATTTATACAGCATTTAACAAAAACTATAACAACGCCTTTAAAAACCTGTTCACAAGACAAAGATAAAAAATGACTTTATTTAAATAATAGCCGGATGTGGATTGATGAATACAATATGCATTACTAAACTGGATAATGTTAAAGTTATCAAAAGACTTTTTAAGACTAATCTACAGCATTCAGTCCTTTAAGCACTAAATCTCAGGCTTTAAATCAACAAATTCTCATTGACAGAATCAGTATTAGGGGCTTGAGCGTTTGTTACTGTCAAAGGGAATATGGGTTCTCCAGAACAATGACAAGCAAAGTAAACTATATTTGCAAATTTATAATCATTTATTATATGCAGATATGATGACAGCAAGACCAATTAATTCTGGAGGTCAAGACAGTGTGCCATCTCATTTCATTCAGTAGTGCAATCTAAGCTAGATTCTAGGCGACATATGCACATACAGATCAGCTTACACATTCAAAAACAGACATTTTCACATTCTATATTTATATCATGCATATCCTTACAGTAAAACTATATTATTTCAAATGCCCCAAGTGAATGAATACAGCTGAAAGCAAGTGTTAGTACAGCAGAACCATTTTATTTTGTTCTTTGTAGGTAACCAGCTTTGTAATTGTTTTAAAAGTAGGACATGGCTGATCTCTTGTTATGGTGAGTTAATCTTGGTAAGATTTTTTTTTCTTTTCTGAAGATCAGGTGTACAGTATTTACAAGATGTTCTGTATGTATACATATGTTTATGTATATATGTCTACCAATAAAAGTCCAGTATGTTATCTGCATTTCTGTATTGCACACTTATTAAAACCATAGCCATTTTAATTTCAGAGTTTTACAGATGTTCAAGCAAGGCAACTTTTTCTACAGAACTGTACACCTTAACATTTTACTTCTGCTTCATAATGAAAATAACAAGAGATGCCTGCTGCTTACAGAGGTAACTAAATCGTGTTTTTCCAACACGAGAGAATGCAGAGAAATTTCTTTAATGTCATACAGAAACCATTAATTATGAAACGTGTGGAAATGCAAAAGACTGTTAAAGTCCACTCCACTGTGCACATTATTTAAATGTTCCCTTGAGCAAATACTATATTTTCAGAGTTTTAATGGCCTAGTTTCTTATTTAAATTGCATGTACTTGCCACTTTATACATGACAAATCAACATCGCTCTTTATATTACATTTGTTATCAGGAGGTATCCATCTATTCTGCTGAGCAGTACAGACGATGATTTGGCATTCTAAGATATTAAATATGTTTGAAGCATGTCTACTAAGCATATGAGACATCTTAGCTTCATTAAGATATTAAATATGTTTGAAGCATGTCTACTAAGCATATGAGACATCTTAGCTTCATTTCATGACAAATCAACATCGCTCTTTATATTACATTTGTTATCAGCAGGTATCTATCTATTCTGCTGAGCAGTGCAGATGATGCTTTGGCATTCTAAGATGTTAAATATGTTTGAAGCATGTCTGCTAAGCATATGAGACATCGTAGGTTCATTTCCTCCTTTTCTGAACTTTTCATTTTAGATCTGGAATGAAGTACGGTAATACAAAATGAATATTTTAAGTGGCTTTCCACAGCTGCAGAGCTATTAAAAAGTAATATGAATGAGTCATTCTGCTACCCGGTGCCACTTTAAGTGCCCTTGTGTGGTACAAATGAAAGGAATTAGTCACAGAATGTGCATCTAAATCTGCCATTCTTAACCCTGTCAACTATAGTTTTAAAAGCAATGTTTCAGCATCAACATTCACTTTCACAAGGCTGTTACAATCTTCACAGACTGTAATATGTCAGATATACAACTAGTTAATTAAATAGTTAAAATTTGCATTGAATAAACTCCAAGGCTGGTAAGTAAAAGTGACAGCACAATAAATACTCTCAAATGGTTGGAAGGATATAGTACTAGAGGGACATTAGAAAGATATGTCTCATTTTTAATACTTGCATTACGCTACCTTGTGACGTTGGGAAATTTATGGATTTAAAAAAATACATATAAAATATCCTCATAGCTTTCTTACTGTAGGCACAGGTGTGTGCGTGGTATGTGTGTGTGTGTGTGTGTGTGTGTGTGTGTGTGTGTGTGTGTGTGTGTGTGTGTGTGTGTGTGTGTGTATGCATGTGTGTTTTCTTTCCAAACAAAAGTATGCACATTCCTTTTCAGAAAAAAAAAATCAAGGTTAAATTGTTTCATCATTAACATATCATGTTCATGAATTGCTTATATTATGTCAGTTTTATGGGCTAATAAATCTCAGTACACCTAGATAAAATCTCTGAATAATTTGGAGAGTACTGCTAGTACAAAAAAACATACACAACAACGTCTGTCATTAGATGAAGAAGTTCATAGCAACAGCATGAACAATATACAATCATCTGATATGAAGGAGCTGACTGACATTTCCTGAGGGTTTTTGAGGACAGTACTGATTCCATAAATAAAAGTAAAGAAATATTTATGTTTATTCATTTGTGAATTGAAAAGGGTTGTAGTCTGTT
>NC_056737.1:1514644413-1514654413 GCF_019279795.1 Protopterus annectens
CTACTACTCTTTGACTACACAATGTGGCCATGCAATTAACTACCACAGGAACTACTGATCTGCACATTGCAATAGTTAACTGCAATTCAGAGACATGCTAATTAGCCAATAATTAATTCTTTCCTCATTGCGGCTAACATATCTCTGAATTGCAAAATATCACGTCATGGGGTGTGTGTACGTCTCATGCTAGGCTTCTTCATGAATTCTAAGTATTTTCGTTAGTCACTATATATTTGCCTTGATTTAGAACAGCTAGTGCCTGTAGAGGGCATTATTTTTATGCCAAAATGTATTATTAGTTCAACAAAAATAACCTTATATAAGCAACAAATACGGGTGTTTGAAAAATGCATAAACACGTGAAAATCATTTTGTATTGTACATGTTATAATATATATTTTTTTAAATAACCATAAAACTTGTTGTGTAACATAGCTTACCTCCTGAAGCTTTATCTCAAGGATATAACGTCTTGGGTCTGTCTGTGGGGGTCTTTTGTTGCAAAAAAGGTAAACTGTTAAACTATGCCTTTCATAATTAATTAGTTAAATAGATTGTCTTTACTTCTTCATATTGCGATCTATTTTCATGTTAAATGAAATGTGGCCTCTGGGCAATCAATTGTAAATACACGTATGCTCCAAAATAAATATCCAAAGAACATTTGCAGATCAGTTCTACAGTACATTTTGAAAAAAAAATGAATGCAGAACTTTTGAATATTAATAAAGAAAGTCTCTCTTAATTACATTTTGGAAATGCATTTCATCTTATACAAGGAGGAATCTGTCTGACATTGTAATACTTATTTAATTTTTTTCTAATTTTATTTAATATTGTATGAGGTTTGAAATAGTGTAACTGGAAAGTTCTACAAATAGTACATGCACTCACAAAAGGTCATCTATTATAGTATGAATAGTTAAATTCTACAGATGTACTTGGCTGACACTGCTTTTCTTCCTTAAGTGAGCTTCTTAATTGACAAATCTGCAAGAAGGATTAACACAGACAAATGACTGGTACCAAAGCCATGGCTTAAAACTGAATGTCAAGAAATGCAAAATAGTACCCTTTGGGAAGTCAGCCACCCAGGGAGACTACTTCATTGATAACACACCCCTAAGAGTAGACGCAATAGTCAGGGATTTGGGGATATATTTGGATAGTAACCTGGCTTTTGACCAGCATGTGTTTGAGATAATAAGGAAATCATTCTATGTTGCTCAACTTATAATCAAAGGCATGGCATTTAGGTCCAAGGAGGTCATCGTTCCTCTGTATTGGGCCCTCATCAGATCCATCATTGAGTACAATGCCCCCTTTTGTATGTACCTGACCAGGAACATCCAGCAACTGGAATGTAAACAAGTGGTTCCTCACAAAAAGAGTACAGGGTGTAAACAACATGACCTGTGCAGACAGCTAGAAAACCATATATCTATAGTCAGTTTCCTACAGACTGTTGAGAGGTGATCTGTGCCTGGCAAACAAGGCATCCTTGGATCCTGCTCTAATGGACATTTTGCACATCTGTAAATCCAATAGCATCAGAACTATTCTATCTAGGAAATTGAGCCATGCTTGTGACATGAATAGGACCTGTTGGAGGGACAGGTATATGTCTCAGCGAATTAATCTTCTCTGGAACAGACTTCCCATCCATATGAAGCAGAATGTTTCCCTAACCCTATTCAAGCATAACCTGGACTAGTGGATAGGAAATTGGAAATTCACTCCAGGTGTAGCACCTATGTCTCTAATGGACAGAGTCAGTCTGTAATTCATACTGTAGCTTACATATACCCCCTAAAATCACCTCTAAAGCTCAGAAAACTTTGGGGATACATTTGGGGTGCATCTAGACTTATAAAGGCCCCAGAGGTCACTAGCTTAATATACACCTATGAACTTATGAACCTATGAAAACATTAACATCACTTACAAGGAATAAGACGCAAGCCCAAAACTTTCCTTTTAGGAAGTAGATTTAAAACCATATAAAATCATCTCCTCCAGCGTTCTTTTTGTTTCCTTTGAGTATGTATTTTGAACTTAATTCAGGACACCAAGCAATATTAAAATATACAAGTGGAACTGAAACAGCAGAAAACAATAACAACCTAAATATATGCTTCTGCAATCTGACAAACTAAAGCATGTTGTGATAGTATTGCATAATAACTGGAGTAAACTAGAAGAAACCAATGAAATGGATACAAAATCACGACTA
Source organism: Protopterus annectens (assembly GCF_019279795.1). Taxonomy (NCBI): domain Eukaryota; kingdom Metazoa; phylum Chordata; order Ceratodontiformes; family Protopteridae; genus Protopterus; species Protopterus annectens. The sequence goes on from NC_056737.1 coordinate 1,514,646,650, forward strand.
GAGGGCTACTGCTGTTAGTGCAAACATGCTCCCATATTCTCTCATTAAAATAGATTTAGTAATGCATTTATTTGTTTGTTGGCATGTTTGTGTGTTTATTCATTCATTCATTCATTCTCACTGCTCTCATCTGATACAATATGAATTGCAGAAATGTTGTGATATTGCCAGGTATGCTGTAATTTCGTAAATGTACACCAAGAAACCATATAGTTTTAAATACAAAAATGATTTTCAGCAATTCAAGAGCCAAGAAACTAAATGGAATGCCCAGATTTACAGTCCAGAAACAGAAATTTCAGCAGTCCTAGAGTCTGATAATCTGTGAAAGTCATAGTAAATGTTTCACTTCTTTTATACTTGTTTTATACTGTTTTAACTGTATTTCCATTGCTAGACAGTGTTCCTTTACTGTAATTGCATTTTTATTGAATTATGTAACTGTAAACTGCTTTTCCATAATGAGAGTTGTATTTTTTGTTTGTGTGTGTTCTATTGGTGCTTTTCTGTGCATTTTTTGTGAGGTTTCTGTGTTCTTGTCAGGTAGCATAGTCTGGATAGAGGCCTGCTATTATCCAGGCCTGGTTACTTTGCTTGTTGAGTTTCCTGTGTTTCTGGCAGCCATCTTCTGCTGGTGGTATCATGTTTTCACTGTTAGCGAGAGTAACAGTGTTGCCTGACCTTCTCTAGCATGAGTGATTGGTTGAAAGAGCAGGGGCTAGCAGAATTGGGTAATAATTCAAGTTTCTAGATTCTTCCATCTTTTCTGGTATTTAAACACTTTCCCGGATTTTCTATGCCTTGCATGGCATGCAAGATCGGTGCAGGAGCTCTAGCAGGCAATATGTCTGCCTTGAGATCCAGGACCAGCCTGCAGGGGTGTGCACGAGCTCTGCTACACTAGTCCTGCATGGACTAAGCCCCTGTATGCAAATCACCCCATTTGCAGGAGAAATCCATACAAATGAGGTGATTTTGTGACCCAGAAGCTTGCAACCGGCCATGCAGGACTAGTGCAATCTGCAGAAATGTACTTGGTTAGTAACTGAGTACATTTCTGCAAACTCCAAAACGGAGCTGTGACAGCTCCAAATAAAGGCTGCATATCATGTAATAAGCATGCCAATGGCCAAGTATAAGGCCATTGGCATTGCAAAATGTGAAAAAAATACAAAAATCAACATTTTTTTAGCCAATCTCAGCTGTTTAAGCATAGGGCAGCGGTGTGCAAATGGGATTGGGGAAAAATAACAAAATAAACCTAAATTAAGCATTCTAACTAAAATCAGTATTATGCCATGCAAGTCAATGGCAGGTAGAAGACAACATGGCCTTTGAGTAGTGGTTTCTAAGGGGTGAGGGTCAGTGTGAGACATGTAACTATGCATTAGCAGGCAATCCTATGCAAATGAGGGGAAAGATAGTGAATCCCAGTTTTCCCCAGCATGTGAGTCAGATCTTAACAGTGTAAGAGCAGGAACAGCTTGGTGCAAGCCTAGGAGTTAGGTGACATCATGAGGGTGTGTGTCAGGCATACTGTAAGCAGATTGGAGCCCTGTGGCTCAAGTTTGCTCCTTGCTTAGCACAGCAAAGCTAAGGGGTGTGTCTGAATCTGCCTAGCACTCTTTACATTGCCTAAGCGGGTGTGTACACCGCACACAGGGTTTTAAAGGAAGAAAAAAAAGTTAAACCAGGAAATAGCAGGTCTGTGCACATTGGAGCACTCTGTTTGCACAGCGCACCCCGGGGCTTAAACATGAAGGCAATAGGAAGGGAAAACAGCAGTAGGAAGGTAATCAAGGAGAACTAGCATAGCTGGCAGGTGAAATGTATCAGAATCAGCCAATTACACAGGCAGCAGACCAGCCCAGCCCAACCCAGAACACTACTATAAACTATGCAAACACCTTCCTCTCTGGTTTTTCCCACACTCTACACCACCGGTGTAAACAAGCTGGAAACTTTTAACACTCACAACAGCAAAATGATAGGGGCTGCAATAGCTATCATATGACAACTTGTGGAAGAGGCTGAGGGTGGTGAGGATGTGAATGCTGTTCACCAACCCACAGTGAGGAGACGGAGAAGAGTGTACAGGCCCAGGGTAAGCTACCAGGGTCTACATGAGCTTGAGATAGTGGAGTGCTATAGGGTGAGCAGGGACTTCCTACAGCAAATTGTTGAGCTGTGCCAGCCACGCCCGACACACAGAACTAACAGAGGGGAACCCATCCCAGTGGATACCAAGGTATGTGTAGGCCTAAGAATACTAGCTACAGGTGCCTTCCAAAGGCCAACTGGGGATATGATGGGGATCTCACAGGCATCAAAATCCAGGGTACTCCACCAGTTCCTGGATGCCATGTCAGCACATGTCGATGATCACATATATTTCCCCAACACCCGTGAGGCATTGACCAGCAATATGCAACTGTTCCACCAAATAGCAGAATACCCTGAGGTAGTGGGTGCTATAGACTGCATGCACATATGCATCAAAGCACCAACTGGTGAGTGGGGTAGGATCTATATGAACTGCAAGGTTTTCCCCTCCATCAACTGCCAGGTCATGTGCGATGCCCAGGGCATAATAATGAATGTGTGTGCTGCCTGCCCTGGAAGGTATCACGATTCCCACATCTGGCATCTGACAGTCAGGTGTACCCTCCCCAATCCTGTGTAGACATGTAGTAATAGTCAGGAGTGCCCCTCCATCCTATGTAGAAATGTAGTAACAGTCAGGTGTGCCCCACCAAACATGTGTAGAAATGTAGAAATTGTCAGGTGTGCCCCCCCATCCTATGTAGCCATGTAGTAACAGTCAGGTGTGCCCCCCTCAATTCCTGTGTAGAAATGTAGAAATAGTCAGGTGTGCCTCCCCCCATCCTACGTAGAAATGTAGTAACAGTCAGGTGTGCCCCCCAATCCTGTGTAGAAATGTAGAAATAGTCAGGTGTGCCCCCCTCATCCTATGTGGAAATATAGTAACAGTCAATGCCAAGTGATCGATGAATACCCTGCAGAAACAGTATGCTACCTGTAGGTGCACAACACATAGGTCAGCACTGCAGTACAGACTACCTGGACTTGATCCAGACATTCAATATAGATGGGAATACTGGGCATGCTCACTCACTAAGAGAAATGAAGGCAATGTCAGTCAACAACACACTGAAAGGTCATACTGGGCATGCTCACACACTCAAACACATGAAGGCCATGTCTGCAAACACCAGTGGACCAGACATATCTGACAGTCTCCGATGTTAGTGCAGACACTCCTCAGTATGCACCACACATGCTTTGCACACACAGTGGACAGGAATACAGATATACCTAAGGACAACATGCTATAATAAGCCAAAGGTAGATGTACATAGATGTGTGGAAGAGGGTGACTGTGACAAGGAGCCATCCAGGCCTGTCCCACCCAGCACACAGCCAAAGGGCCACAACCACATGAGGTCCAGCTGTCACTCACTGTAGATACTAGCCCCTGGTATCTGGCAGCAGTACAGACTATGTGGTGCACATGCTAGCTGTGCAACATGACTGTAAAAGGAAGTAGTCATCTAGCATCTGTATACATGTGCCTGAGAAATATGACCCTGTGTGTAGCTGCATGTGGTGTGTCAACCTCTAGATGAATGGGATATGGCCCATGCACACACACTGCACTCTCCATATCCCTACTATGACAAAGCTGCTGAGGTCATCCACTGTGAAATACACCTTTGGTAGAGTTGTAGCCCAATAATCTCCGTGGTGCATCCCATAACTGCTTACTGCTGTAGTATGATAAACTAGTTAGGTAGGAGTTCTAATTCCAGACTTGGCAAGTGTGTGTGTGTTTGTGTGTGTCTCTGTCTGTGTAGAGAGCAATGCTTTTTATGGTAGTTGCACTCCCAACACTTCAAATGCTCATCTTTGGCAGGGCTGCCGATGTCATCCACCTAGAAATACACCTCTAGGACGATTGTAGCCCAGTAATCTCCGTAGCTCATCCTATAACTGTGCACTGCTGTAGTGTGATAAATTAGTTAGGTAGGAGTTCTAATCCCAGACTTGACAAGTGATTGTGAGTGTGTCTATCTGACTTGGTCTGTGTAGGGAGCAATGCATTTTAGCCTAGCCACACTCCCTACAATTCAAATGCCCTACTTTGGCAATCCTGCTGATGTCAATCATTGTGAAATACATCTGTGGGGAGGTAGTTCTCCAGTTATCCCAGTGGTGCATCCTATAACAGCTCCATGCTGTAGTGCAATATAGACCTCTGTTAGGGGTTCTATACCCACACATGTCAGTTGTGGATGTTTTATTTGTGTTTCACTGTCTGTGTATGAAGCAATGCATTTTAGCTTAGCCACACTCCCTACAATTCAACTGACCTACTTTGGCAATCTGGCTGATGTGATCAAATGTGAAATACACCTTTGGGGAAGGTGTACTCCACTAATCTCTGTGGCATGTACTATAACTGTGTAGTCTTGTAGTGTAATAAACTAGTTAGGTAGGAGTTCTAATCCCAGCATGACACTTGTGTGTGTGCGTGTGCGTGTGTGTGTGTGTGTGTGTGTGTGTGTGTGTGTGTGTGTGTGTGTGTGTGTGTGTGTGTGTGTGTGTGTGTGTGTGTGTGAACTGGGCCCAGTGTGGAGTGGGTTTTGCAAATGTCTTATATGGTGGCACTAGTATATATCACAATGTCCACCATACAGTGATAACAGATGTGAAATAGCCAAGAGGCTGGTGTGCAGAGCCATACCCATACATATGACATCAAGGCCAGGCAAACACAGTTAGCAGCACCAGTATTACCCAGGGAACACTCTCAACCCATGTCTCATACACACACTTGCCTAGGAAACAACCAATATGTTGGTAGAACACTGCATATTGCCCACTGATAGTAACTCTGGAATGATTGCACTGGGCTACAGAGGGCTTGGCACCCTGTCCATCTGTCCAATAGGCACATACATGCAGACAGTGCATCTTCCCCATTGGACACCTGCAACACCTGTGGTGCCATCAAATGTGACCCACAAAGGACATACCATGCCTGAAAACATGCCCTGTATGGACAGATGCCACTGACACCAGGGAATGCCCTTAGCATGCTATATATGTAGGTGCAGGGTAAACCTGCTGTACATTACCTGTTCCCACCACAGGAGAGCAAGACTGGCACATCTGATGATAATCTGTGTACATAACATGGGCCAGGCACCCCAGGTACAGTTCCATATGTCACTGTACATGCATGTGGGAGGTGTGCACATCCCAGACACCATTCATGTCATGGACTAAGGAACACATACATGGCAAGCAATGCACAGCATTGGCCACATGCAATAGTCACCCAGGTGACTGGATGGTGGATACAATACTCACCTGTGTGGGCAAATCCAGACAATACACCCCTTAGCCACAATGCAGACCATTGTCATGTGACCAGATGCCACCTAGCCTTGTATAGCCATCTGGCACAATCGGCCACCACACACCTGTGAAGAAATGCACCCATGCATGTCAGTACTGGCACCGTGTGTGTGTGTGTGTGTGTGTGTGTGTGTGTGTGTGTGTGTGTGTGTGTGTGTGTGTGTGTGTGTGTGTGTGTTGTATGATGTGTATGATCACATTCACACTCACTACAACCCCCATTGGCATAGTGAAGCATGCTGTCTGATGTCAGACATCTCCCCATACCCTTTGCCCATATAACCTCTATATGACCCCTGTGGTGCATGTGATACCTGCACAGTAATGTGTTGTGGCAATCTCACTAGTGATGAGTTGTATTTCTGGCCCAGCCAAGTGTGTCAATGTGTGGACTCTGTCTGCCTCTCTCACTCCCTCCCTGGTGGATGTGGAGACCTACACCTGCTTTGCTTAGGCAACAGCATGCGTATTTTAAGTGATGCTCATGATCAGCTGATGGCCTCTGCACAAATTGCAGCCCTCCCCTAGCTGAGTGCATGTTGAACAGCTGTGGTAACATTTCCATAGCCTATTGCATGGAAACACACTCCAATATCTAGGAACATCATGTTGGTGTTGGGCCTTTCCATTCCCTGTGAGCAGGAACTCGATCTGTTGTTTGGCAAGCACTTCTCAGATGGATTGGGGATTTACCTCTAACATCAGAAACAGGGCAACACACAGGAGGGGGAATGTGCCTGACCTGACTACAGCCTGTAAGTGCTGCTATACTGCATTTAGAGTAATGTTGGTTTAACATGGTGTGTGTGGATATGGCTGTCCTACATGTTGCAATACCTGCCATGTCAGTGTTCTGTGTATGAGGAATCCCCATCTGTAGGCTCATCTGCAGACTAGGCAGTGTGTAGTACCTTTGGTTTCAAGCAAACTACTACTAGAAGTCACCAACAGCTGCAATAGCTTTGTAGATGCACTATATAGTAGTTCAGTGGCTAACAAATGGAACGCTGTCCCTACTCGCATTCAAAACAGATCATCCAAAGCTTCCTTTAAAGACCTCGCAAGGCCAAAATCTCAAGCAAAGTTGACAGTGCCATGATTGCTCCCCAGGCTAGTGAAAGCAGATAACATATACATACTAAATCTAGAGCACTTGATAATAGTTTTCAATCTTACTCACAAGCACTGGCTAATCAACAATGTATGTACTGTACCTGTGTACTATGTATGTATTCTACCTATGTTCCAAATTTCAGCTGTATACCACAAATCTATTAATTACCTTTATTTTTAAAATGAATATTTTTCTGTTTGTTCTCTTCACTGTAACTGTTTATGTGCCACATACCACTGTAAAAACATGTCTCTTGTAATTTGTGTGTATACTGATCATGTCTAAATAACTAAATGTGTCTGTAATTTTTCTTTGTGGAGCTTTTCTCCCTGGGCCTCTGCTGAAAAAGGGCTTTTTCGGCTCAGTCAGATACCCCTGGTTAAGAAATGTAAAATAAAAATAAAATAAATGTGTTACCCACAGAGCACCTATCTGTGAACTGCAGAAGGTAGTGTGAGGATTGCAGTCTGTAGATGGTTGAACCATGACAGTTACTGACTTCATATCCCACATAGGATATATGTTGCAGCAAACCCTGTTACAACAGTATATGTATGAGGTTATCACAGCAACTTGGCAATATTGGCCCTGTGTATGTGCTTCCAGCCACACCTCTGTCAACATTTGTACATATGTCAAGCATTAAGATGTGCATATGTGCTGTACACCATAATTAGTGACATCATATCTGATAACAAGCCAGTGAGATATCAGACTGCTACACATGTTATGTATAGTAGGGGTTATATTTGATGACATAACCTGGACATTCTGTGGTTGTATGTACAGTACAGAGGTCTGTGTACTTATGGTGAATGTCGACGGTGTATGTAATGTTAATATGTACTTTGGCCTGTGTACAGACTGTGACAGATATCATTTTTCTTGGTCCGGTCCTATCTGATGTTACATGCTGCCCCACTGTATGTTACCATATCGGCTTACATGTTTGTAGGGCCATACACACACATGTCCCATACCACAGACAGGCATCGGACCACACTGTGTAGCGGCCCAGTATATGTAGGGTTTGTGTGTGAGTGGCACATATGAGAATGGTGTTGAACAGATAGTCCATATACTGTAACAATATGCTAGCATACCATATGTGGCCGTGGCTGTGTTCACATTGGATGTAGCTATGCACTGTCACACAGGTGTATCTTACTATGTGCTGTGACATGCCTGTAGAGCCTGCTATATATGCA
>NC_056737.1:1514656913-1514674413 GCF_019279795.1 Protopterus annectens
ATTTATTTATAAATATATATGTATATATTAATATATATATATATATATATATATATATATATATATATATATATATATATACATATATATATATATGTTGTATCTGTTTAGATATTAATATATTTACACACACACACATGTACATCTAAATGGTGGAATACATGTCTGGGCTGGATGATATGTTTGTGAAAACATCAGGGTTATGTATATTTGGCATGTCTTAGTGGTAAAAAACTTTGTCTGTGGTGTGCAGGGTCCTGGGTTTGAGCCTTGCAGAGGCTGTTTATTTTGTTGCTGGGCGGAACATGGGCTGTTGGATACAGAGTGATAAAGGCACTTTAAAGCAGTTGTAAGTGGGTTTGCGTGGAGGTAAGCACTGCTAACGTCTGATTATAGTTTCTTATACTCAGTTAGCTTCTGTATTGCTTAACCTGTATAGGCATTGCTTACCCTCATGCAAGCAGACTTAAACCCACTTACTGTTGCTTAACAGTGCTTACTCCCACTTACCCCCGTGCTATTTTCTTTAAACGAAAAGAGGGTTGATAGGAAAATGGTGAAAAAGGGGTACAAAGAGGGAAAGACAGTAGGGAAAATAGCTAGGGATGTGCAGGAAGGGTGTGGGGAAGGTCCATAGCTGCCCATTTCTTCTACAGCAACAGCTGTGCATATACACTGAATTTGGAGGTAGGTTTGGACACTCAAACCCCTGGTAGAGGGGTGAGGACAACAAAAATAAGTTGTGATGCCAATTAGACTGGATTACATTTGTCCAGTGGACACATGTGAGAAATGGACAGCTATGTATGGGGCAAGATTTTTTTGTTGGAACAGATTGCCCTTTTTTTTTCAGGTGAGAGTGGGATGTTGGAGAGGGGTAGTAGGTATATTTGGGGAGGTAGGTTGGGTAGGTTAACAGACAAGACAAACAATATGCATGCAGGGGCAGAATATGACACATGTGGGGGTAAACACCTTGATGGGGAGGGGTGTTGGGATATCGGAAGTCCACAAACTCCCTAGTGGTAACAGTGGGACTGAGGTCCCCACCCATGGGCAGTCACCACTGTACCTTCACAGCCCCGAAGGTGGCTGTGCTGGGGGCTGAGTTGCAGAGCCAGGCTGACTGTCTAATCATGACACACGGCCCTCGAGCTGGTGTAGAAGATCACCAAACTGCTCGTTGATCGCTCTACGCACCACAACCCCGACTTGGTGATGGGTGACAGGTGCCTGTCTGCGCCCACTCCCAGGGGTGGGGCGAGCCCCATCCCCTGAGGCAGTTCTACCTGAAGGTGGTGCAGGACCAATGGACATGGAGTTCCTGGGTTGGGCCTCAGATATGCTGGAGCCCAGTGCCACAGCCAGCTGAGGTGGGACAGGTGAGTCCACTGGGACAAGCCTTCCCAATCATGCTATAGTGTTTACATTTCATCATCATTTGTGGGTTAGTAATAGTCAACACATTCCAGGGGTTAGGTATAACAGCATGCATGGATATTCCCATTAACCCAGACACCAGATAATGAACAGTTGCATAACAAACAGAACACATGCATATATGGGACCACAGTTGTAATAAGATCAGCATGCAAGTACATTGATGGCACCATGCCACCAGTGTTGGAATAATTCAATATAGCACATGCATGGAAACCGATAACATTTTATCAAACAATTGGACATTATCAAAACATAGGTGTCATTACATACTGGTTGGGTTGGGTATGTTGATTATTGTTGGAGATATGGTGGTGGGGGGAGAAAGATGTCAATTAGCAACTAGTATATTCCCATAGTCCACATTACTTTCCAAGTCAGTGCTGTTATCTGTACCTTACCAGTCTTACTACACTACCGTATAGCCTTAGTTTGGACAGTGATATGGCTGTCGTCATCATTACACATGAACTGGTATTACCTGCAGTATACACCTCTTACATGGTATACCTGTGGAGGGAACGTTTGTTAACACTAACTGTTTGTACACATACTACCGGGTTCAGGGTTGATGTTTTGCACTAAACTATCCAACTCTTCCTGCACAGACTCTGGCCATGTGTTGACCACATGCTGGTGTGCCTGAACATATCTAGAATATTGCCCTCTTCCAACTTTAGTGACCTGACACACACATATACATGCTTTCCTACACAGTTATATTATGTAGCACAGTGTGGGTGGCAGTGACCAGTGATACTTTATTATTCAGGGAAACTGCAACACTCACAATTCCCTACAATACCAGAGTAAACAGTACCAGTACAGGTTATAATGGTCTGTATTTCACAGCACAGTGTTCCTATCCAACGTACCTGTGGGAGCAATGTTTGTTAGCACTACCTGACTGTTGCCACACAAAGTTCCATATTACACATTAATATCATGTACATACATCTCACTCTGTTACTGTACACACTCTGGTCACAGCGTGACAACATGGGAATGCAGATAGGACATACTTGACATATTACTCTCATAACAGTTTCAGGGGTTGCTACAGTGACAGGTGTGTTCTCACAGATGTTTGCCAATCACTTGTATTCCCTGTTTGCTAGCTAAATATCTGGGATCATCCTACAGACTTACCTGGGGGACAGGGGGACAGGCAGTAGATATGGGCTCATATACTGGACATTCTGGCCTCATCAGTACAGTTGTGGGGTATGAATCTGTATGCATCCTAATTACACTCCCAGGATTCAGACCATGTCTGTGTCTGCTACAACTTAAGCACTGTTCATCACAGTTGTGTCTGCTATATAGATATTGATGTATATCTCCTATCTGCTTTCTGTCTTATTAATCCCCTGTGCTTTTACATTCTGACCTTGTATTACAACATTCTTATACAGATTTCCTAGACAGCTTTATGTTGTAGGACAGTATGGGTGACAGTGATGTGTAATACCTCATTTTTCAGAGCAACTGCATATCATTCTTGTATTTCTGGGCACAGTGTTGGTATCTGATAGACATGTAGGAGGAATGTTTATTAGCACTACCTGAATGTTCCCACACACAGAACCAGATTCCACATTACTATTATGAAAATACATCTCACTCTGTTACTGTACAAACTCTGACCACAGTTTGACAAGTTGGGGTGTAAATGGGAAATACATGACTTCTTAGTCACATAAGGTATTGGGGAGTTGCTAGTGTACCAGCATTGTTCACATAGCTATGTGTCAATCAGTTGTATTTCCTGTTTGCTGCCTATACGCCTGGGATCATCCCACTGATTCCCCAGGGGGACAGGTTGATAGGCAACATATATGGGCCACTTTAATAGACATTCTGGACATATCTCTACAGTTGTGGGGAATGATTCTGTATGCAGACTACTACCACTAGGCTGATTCGAACCGTGGCTGTGTGTGCTAAAAAAGCAACAGTTCACAGCCCAATTGCATGTGCTGTCCAGTTTTTGCTGTCTGCATTTTCCCTGTTTACTGTCTATGTGTCTCTCAGTTGTACTAAATGGCCTCTGGGGATTACACCTGTCATATACAGGCATTCCTACACATTCAAGTTTATTGTGCACAGTGTGGGTAACAGTGCTTAATACTACAGTACTATTACATGATTGCATATCTACATTACCGTATGATACCAGGATATGCACATGCAGTCCAGCAGTTAGACCTGTTTTGTCAGGCTATTACTGCCTTATTGACTTACAAACAATATGAGACTCTTACTGCCATATTCTGTAGTGTATGCAGTACTTGCCTTGAACAATACAGGTTTTATACTAGCAATTAATTTACTACTACTTTTATTTTTATTTCCTATGACAGTAAATGCATGGGTATTACTGACCTGCCTCACGTCGCAACCTCGCCAGGTGACTGATATGGGCCTCCTGGTTCGTGGCCTGTTCCATTGCAGTTGTGGGTGACATAAGAGGAATATTTAGCCATACCTATCCATGATATACCTGAGCTGGCAATTATTACACACATACTGGGGTGATACACATGTCTGAAACATCTCCTAACCCTCTAGCCTCTTGGATCCTCTCCTCCAGGAGGTCCCCCTTATGCCGCTTCAGATTGGCATAGTGGTGCCTGACCTGCTCACCAGTTTGAGGTATGCCAGTGGCACTGGTGAGGTCGTGGGTGAGACAGTCCCAGGCCTCTGCCTTATATTCGGAGCCCTGGTACTGGCTCTGCAGCAGTCTCTGAGCATGGTCTTTAAGTAGCAGTCCTGCCATGACCTTGGACTCTTGGATGCACCAACACTGCACCCGGAAGCGCACATCTTCTTCCCTTACCGCCATAGTGCCTGCAAGGGGAAGCTACAACCAGTAATGAGATGTATTCTCACCTCTTGGATTAAGTAGGGCCTATTTCCCACATTTTTCCATGATTGGCCAGTTTTGAAAAGGCTAAGCTATGGGCACACCTGCTTACCTAGGGTTGGCATTGTTTAAAGGGTTATACCACTGGGCACATTGAGTTGTCTGGTCTACACACTGCTTACACCTACTAAGCAGGCCTGTGCAATGCTTAGTGTTGCATACATTAAACTTTGCATTATATTTCCTTTTGGGCATTGATTTCTTATTCATTGTATCTTATATATATGCCAGGTATCCATGATTAATGTGTATGTACACTCTATGGGGTCTTTGCGTTTTGTTGGGGACTTCAACACTCTATTACAATTACACCTCACTTCTGGGATTACTGCTGTACTACAGTTCACATATTTATGTTATGTAGTGGATTATGGAACATATAACTGTATACTGATTCCTTTCACAGGTTTACTTTGGTTTTACTATGGTGAGGACTTGTTTGCTGATATCTCATTCTTCTGTACTTCTGTGATGGCTTGGTGGTTAACTACTGTGACTATGGTATATGGGGTCATGGGTTCAAGACCTGCATGGTTGTTTATTTCGTTGATGGCCAGAAGATACAGAGTGATTAAGGCACTTCTGAGCAGTTGTAAGCGGGTTTGTACAAGGGTAAGCACTGCTAACCTGCCGTTACATCTGTTTACAGGGAGTTAGCTTTAGAATTGCTTATCCAGTGTAGGCATTGCTTACTGCCACGCAAACGGGCTTACGCCCACTAACTAGTGCTTAAATATGCTTACAACTGCTTATTTGTGCTTAAACCTGCTTACTAGTGCCTTATTCATTATGACACTGACACCTCACATGTGCATTTACTGCAGTACTCCAGTTCATAAAAATGTGTTATTTAGTGCGTTACACAACATAAATATTACTCATAACGTGTTTTTCCATGGAAAATGGAATCTGCTACAGTGGGACTCGAACTGGGAATTTCTGCTCGTAAGGCAAATTCTCTGCCCACTACACTATTGCTATACTGCTTCATTTGCATATATATTCCTTGTTATCCTCTTCAGCCATTTAAGCTACATTAACCGTAGCTAAGCGATGGGCACACCCGCGCACCTACGGTTAGCTTTAATCGGATTTTTAAAAGAAAAATAAGAGTTTCTTCATTTTACTTATATGTACTGTTGCTGTTGTACACATGGGGGACTGTTGGTGGGGATATGCGGACACCTACGAGTGGTCTCACTCATTTCTTACCCCTTTCTGCTGTTCTGCATTGTGGAGGTGTGTATATTCTGAGGGCTTTGCTCTCAGACATGCCCCTTGCACTGTTACACACTCCGTGTAAGATTAGGAGCTCAGGCAGCGTGCTTCATTATTATGCATGGTGCGCTGCTATCCTGCTCCTAAACGGTCACTTCTGTGTAGGACTAGCTTAGTAAATCTGGGGGCCTGTGTCTGCAGGGGGCTGTGTTTGATTTTACCAGGCTGAGGAGTGGAGATTCACCACTGTGACAAAGCAGAAAATCCCTGAGGCTCCAAGAGAAGAATAAGTTTTTTCTTACATTTATTTAACTGAATTGCACTTCTTAACACTTATAGTTGTGCTATACAGCTAATCTACTACATTTTGCACTGTTATAAAGCTTTTTTTTACTGTTTCTCTGCACTTGTACTGTTTTATACTGTTTTAACTGTATTTTCATTGCTAGTGTTCCATTACTGTAATTGCATTTTTATTGACTTACTTAACTGTAAACTTTTTTCATACTGAGAGTTGTATTTTCTGTTTGTGAGTGCTCTATCTGTGCTTTTCTGTGCATTTTCTGTGAGGTTTCTGTGTTCTAGTCAGGTATCATATTCTGGATAGAGGCCTGCTGTTATCCAGGCCTGGTTGTTTTGCTTGTTGAATTTCCTGTGTTTCTGGCAGCCTTCTTTTGCTGGTATTGTTTTGTATTCGCTGTTAGTGAGAATAACAGGGTTGCCTGACCTTCTCTAGCATGAGTGATTGGTTGAAAGAGCAGGGGCTAGCAGGATTGGGTAGTAATTTGCGCTTTTAGATTCTTCCATCTTTTCTAGTATTTATACCTTATGTTTGTAGGGTGTTGCATTTGTTTGCTCGATGCGCACTGCATGCTGTACTGTTTTAACCCATCATGAGATATCTCAGTTTAATTTTTTCCCTTACCAGCACTCCTGTGTAACTGACACCCTCCCTTGCAACTACTGTAATTTTATCCAGCCCTACGCACACCTATAGGTACTCTATTCTGATAGTACCCACTCTACCATCCTTTACCTCTCTTTCACAGATTCTGACAACCATGGATGGACAATTTCCTGTGGTTTCTCCTGCTTGTCTTGTTGATATGGGCATCCTGAGACTGTGTAGTAACTGCCTCATGTACACAGACAACCCTCTTGTTCTACCACCTAGGAACACAATGTGTGAGAGATGCAATTACATTAAGAACCTAGAATCCTTGCTGTCTCAATCACAAGCCAGTAAATCTGGCACTGAGAAGGTTGTCTGCAAAAACACCACAAGCACCACACCCCAAACACCACCCACACATGTACTGTGCATTCCTACATATGTGGAGGTTCTCAACAAAAACATAACCTAAACAAAAAAGACCACCAAGGCAAAAGCACACACACACACACACACACACACACACACACACACACACACACACACACACACACACATCACAACTCACTGCACCAAGCAACACACATAGTACACAGGCCTATGTCTCACAGCCTCTAAGGCCCAGCCATAAACCCAACATACTAGTCATAGGAGACTTTATCGTAAGACACACAGATGTACCCCTCACCAGGCTAGACAAAGGGAAAGTCACAGTAAGTTGCTTGTCAGATGCTAGAATCTGCCATATCACAAATGCACTCAAATCTCTCAACAACAGGTACTGTTATGACTCTGTCATAGTTCATGTTGTTATGAATGACTTGAGGCATACCTCTCTGGACTATATGAACAGAGACATGATTGAGATCAGTGAATATGTGTCCCAGGCAGGTATGTCCCTAGCCTTAAGCAGCATCCTGCCATCACCCAGGATGATGCCGCAGTACAAACAGAAAATGATTGACTTTAACAATTGGCTTAATTTCTGGTGTCATTCCAAGGGGATCCAGTACCTGACAGCCTGGAAGGACATGATTGACAGACCACAATGTTTTGCCAAAGATGGCCTTCATCTGTCTCCCCTGGGCTTCAGGCTTTTGGAAAAGGCTCTTGCCTCCCCCATAGTGCCTATTCTAGGAAACGTCATGAGGACAAAATTACTGACATGAAAAATTCTTCTAAACAAAATTTAAAGGGCATGCTGCTAAATACTAGGAGTCTTAACATGAAACTGCAGTCATTGCAAGCATTCCTCACCCTGTAAGATGCTTACATATGTGCAGTCACTGAAACCTGGTTCCTAGCTGCAGAGAGTGCCCCAGCCTTACCAGGTTACTTGTCCTACCATACCTTCAGACACCAAACAAAGGGCTACAAAGCCAAAGGAGGTGGAGTTTCAATATTTATTAAAGACATACACACCTCCAGGCTGGTCAAGCAGTATGATGCACAGAAGACACACCAGATGCAGTTAACTATTGACAAAACACCTATTCAAATCATAGCTAGCTACAGATCCCCAACCATGACTCTGGAGGCCCAATCCACCTATCCGGACTTACTTGAATCCATCAAGATTCAACCCTCTACCCTGATCCTGGACAACTTTAACTACCCAACCATAGAGTGGAAGACCTATTCTAGCTCAAACACAAATGTCCAGAGATTCCTCAACTTCATCAATGCCAATGCATTGGATCAGCTGGTTGACACCTAAACAAGAAATGAAAATATGCTGGACCTGGTACTAACCAACATGAGTAGCCACTGTAGCACCCCTACAGTGTCATCCTCTTTGGTAAGATCTGACCATAAGCAATCACTTTCGAAGTCAACATCTCCCCTGACACCACCCTTGCCAGGGTCAAACAAAAAAACTTTTTGAAAGCTGACCACAACCTCCTGAGAGCAGGTATAAGCAGCTTCACAGTCACCATCCCTTCAGTTGAATCAAGCATTAATGTCCAAGCCTACACCAAACAACTATAAAAGCACCTATATAGCTGCATGGACTCAACAATACCTGACAGGACCAAATCACCTTCCTCAAGGAAGAGTAAACCTGTCTGCTGAACAGCAGCAATAAACAGGCTCTATAATAAAAGGAAGAAATTGCTGTCTAAGACCGAGAAGGAGCAGGTGCCAAGTTGGAAGCAATCTCTCCTTTGTCTGAACAAGCAAATAAGGTCACTAGCAAAATCCTCTAAGACTATCTTTGAGTCCAGATTGGCCACATCCACTAAGGACAATCACAAGGCCTTCTTCACATACATCTGCAATCTCAAAGATAACTCCCAAATCTGCTCTGAACTGGTCATCAAGAATACTACATACACAAATGCCATAGATATAGACAACCTGCTGGCAGACCAGTTCAGTGAAAACTTCACCCCCCTGTCCCCCATCAGTAAACTAGGACATCCCCAGAACCTGCCCTCCACCCCTCATCACCAGGGAACAGGTTATTAATGCTCTCTCAAAGGCAAAAATGACAGCCTTCATGGGACCCAACAACATCCCTGGCTGTGTCCTAGATGAACTCAGGCAAGAGGTCTCAGCACTACTAGGCACCCTATTCAACTGGCTTCATCCCAGCAGAATTGAGGACAGCCACTGTCATCCCTCTGTACAAAAGTAGAGTGTCCACCAACCCAGGCAATTATAGGCCAATCAGCCTAACTAGCCTTATCTGCAAGACCATGGAACACATTCTCATGGACCTTATACACAAGGACATTGGCAACCTCCAAACACTTGATCCCACACAATTTGGTTTTGTCAAAAGGAGATCATGCCTGTTAAGCTTGGTCACCTTATTCAAAACAGTCACCAAAGCTATGGATGAGGGCAAGACAATGCACACCACCTACCTTGCCTAGCCAAAGCCTTCGACACTATTCCCCACTCGGGCATAATAAATAAACTCTCCCAGTTAGGCAATACCCCATATATTACCAGATGGGTAGTTAACTGACTCACTGATAGAACCCACTCAGTCAAAATAGGGGAAGCCACTGCTAGTAGTAGACCCGTAACAAGCGGCGTACCCCAAGGATTGGTCTTGGGGCTTCTACTGTTTGGGATATACTTTTCTGAGGTACAAACCAAAACCAGTGGTCTGTGGCTGACCAAGTTTGCAGATGACTGCAACCTGGGCACTGTCATAAATTCCCCTAGTGATATGAGCATCCTCCAAGAGGCCCTCAATCAAACTAATGACTGGTGCCAGAAGCATGGCCTCAAACGGAATACCAAGAAATGCATTATTATCCCCTTTGGGGAAAATGGTGCCTCAGTAATTATCACATTAATAACAATGTACTACGCATGCAATCAATAGTGAGGGAGTTGGGCTCCCAGGTTGATAGCAACCTGACTTTTGATCACCATGTCACCTCCATTATACAGAAGGATTTCTACATGGTCCACCTCATAAGTAAGGGTATTTCATTCAGGAACAAGGAGGTCATAATATCCCTGTACTCTTCTCTTATCAGACCCATTATCGAGTACAATGCCCCCTTCGGCATGTACATTGCCAAACACTTGCAGCAGATGGAGAGACCACAGAGGTTCCTGACTAGGAAAATCCAGGTTCTCAAACACCTATCCTATACCGATCGGCTAAAAGCCCTGCCCCTCTACTCAGTCTCATACAGACTGCTCAGAGGTGACCTGTGTCTGACATACAAGGCCGTCTCAGACTCAGCCTTGATGGAGTTGCTGCATATCCGCAAGTCAAACTCCACTTGTGCAACCCGTACGCAAGGTCTCAACCTTTTCTGTGACATTAATAGAACTTGTCGGCGGGATAGATTTGTATCCCAATGACTCTCCCATCTGTAGAATAGACTTCCTCTCCATGTCAAGCAAAGTACATCACTAGCCCTTTTTAAGAGGAACCTAGATGACTGGATGGGAAACAGAAAATATACCCCTGGGATCTCACATGTGTCCCTGCTGGACAGGGAAAACAGGTGCTGACTTTGTGGGAACATGGGTGAAATTCTTGGCTAGGCTTATAAGGGCCTTCGGGCCAATATCCTAGTATCATCCTATGAACCTATGAACTTTTTATTTTACAGTGATTGCTATGACTAATATACCATTCTGATACAGCTTACATTGGAATTTGTCATTGTATTTTATCATATTAAATTGACAACATAACTGGCAAATAAATAATTTCAATTGTAACAGAAGTGTGTTTATTTTATGAAATATCTAAGGAGTGTTGCTCAATACATTTCAGGTATTGTGATAAGTATGTGAATGCAGGTATAAGATGGAAGGGGGAGATTCAAGGAGTTCTCTTACAGAAATTACTGTACAACTGCCATATGATAACTACCATTACAGTGGTGGAATGATGAATCACTTTAACACATTAGAACCATATAGGGTGGGATCCAAACATCACTGAGTAGCTTAAACAAGCACTGCAAAACACAAATATGATGTAGTACCTTTTATTGAACAAACATAGGTTTGAGTTACTTAACCATGGGTTAGCAGAAGCCCTTCAGTCCATATATCTGTCAGAACAAATTGGTAGGAATATAATATTCTATATTATCAGATATGCATTTGATCTACATTGCAGTATCAGAGACTGAGTAGAAAAATAAGTTGGCTTAGTGTGTATTTTCCAAATATAGGTTCTAGCTTTAGATTAAGCCAAGAATTAAAAACAATCAGATTGAGTTTATATAAAATAGAATTTATTACACTTTTAAAATATTAAATTAAAAAAAAAAATAGTGGGTCAAATAATGTTTGCATGTCCCAACAAAAAAGTTCTTTATATCCAGAAAGCTACTTGGAAGTAGACCATTTTGGGGTAAATTTTTATCAATGTTTCTACAGATCCTTAGGGTTTTGAATAGTCTTTTAATGGTCTCTATTCCTTGATAAGCATTGGAAAAGCAGTTCTTCTAAGTTATGTGTCTGCTCTCTTAAGAATCTAGAAAAGTGAAATGACATCTTGTAAATCCATTTAGGCATAAGTCCATTCAGTTGCAGGCAGAACCTGCCTGGATTCTTCTTTTATAAGTAAACCTTATTCTTCACAGCAACTCTATCTCTGCCTCTGTGGATAACCAAGCCCTGAAAATAAAATAATGTGAAATGTTACAGTTCTGAGTTCCGTTACAAGAATGGAGGTTGTATAGCTGTGTTCTGTTGTGAACATAAGACAGATTCCTGCTCAGAATTCAGCTGAAACTGTGCAGATGTTCATCACATTGATCACTACTGCAGCAGCCCTCCTGAAAACACTGGCGCATTCTAACAAAATATCACAAATCAGCCTCTTTAATGTTCCACCAAACAGGTCATTCAGTAAGCTCTTTTGTCTAATACTAGACTTCTTCAGGCTGAATGAGAAAAAAAAAACAAGATATATCTTATATACATATACCATGATTGAATTATTATTCAATTGACTCAATTAACATCATTAGAAGCATTACAAGCCCAACTTCAAATGCAGCTTAAAAAACAATATTATTAAAAAATATGATGAAAAGTATGAATACATATGTATAATACCAGCATTTAGTGTTTTAAACTTTTTCTTTTTAAGTAAATTTTAAAATTTTCGTTATCATTAAGACCAGGGGGGGTACTAGCATTCAATTTAACTATCCAACAGTACTCCCTCCAGTTTAATTCCTCTTCTGCTTCCAGCGTATTATTGAAATCCAACATACCCCATTACACTAAGTAGTATCATAGTATTTACCCCATGCATTACTGCTGTCTACTTTCCTGATAGGGTATAAATGTTCATGCATTCTTCTGTATAATTCTCTGGTCGTCCTGCCATCATAATAAGAAGGGCATGCAGAACAGAGTGATAGGTAAACTACATATCTACACCTACAGACATCTGTACTCAACACTTTAATTCTTATATCACTAATGTAAATTTCTTCCAAACTTATTAATAAAAATGTACAATAACTACAATTCAAACATTTCCAAATTATCTCTTTTTCATTCACAAAATGTTTTAATTTATCCTGAAAAAATGTTAAAAATGTTACCTTTCTTATCTATAAAAATGAGGGTATCACCTACTACCTTTCTGACATCAGGAAAACTACTCAGAATTTTCCAATTGTCTCTTACCAGATTCTTAATCTGCTTTTTATCTAGTGAATACTGGACTACCATCCCAGTCTCAAAAGTTTTATTATTTTGTTGAGATTCTACAGTGTTAATCTGTCTATTTTTTCTATCTCTATTCTGTTTAATTTCATTAAACTTTTCTTCAGTAATGTCTTCAGGGTAACCCCCTAACCATCAGTTTTTACACAAAGCTGTACCTTCTTCAAAAAATAAATCATCACAATCTATCAGGTCACTAATCCTTTTCAACTGTCCTTTGACAATATTATACTTCATGTTAATGGGATGCATACTGCCATACTCTAATTAGGTGTTGTTTTGGATTTCTTTTTTATAAATCTTAGTTTGAAATTCCTTTCCTTCTTTATAAACCTCTACATCTAAGAAATGAATTCTCTTTGAATTATAACTAAAGGTAAAACTTAAATAATCACAGGCATTATTAACGTAATTGAAAAACACAATAAACTATCATGGCTACCTCTCCAAATGAGGAAAAGGTCATGAATAAAATGACCATAGTATAAAACATGAACATAATATTTACTTTTCATAATGAACTCCTTCTCCCAGGTTGTCATAAATAATTTTGCATAACTAGGGGCCATAGCGGCCCCTTAGCAACACCATTTGTTTGTTGGTAGAAGGAGCCATTGAATTCAAAGAAATTATATAATGATATAACATCCAACATTTCTAAAATAAGAGAAATTTTGTCTACATCATAAGACTTCAAGCTTAACAATTCCATTCTAACATATTCAGCACCAATAACATTTGGTATTACAGTGAACAAAGATTTAAGTCCATAGTAACCAAATAATCTGATTCCAAAACCTCAATTTCCTTAATAATTTTAGTGAAGGCAAAAGTGTCACATATATAAGTCTTACTAATTTCAACTACCTTTTGTAACTTCTTAACAATAAACACTGCCATAGCCTCTGTCTTACTGCCACCACAGGCACAATAGGCCTCAATGGTGGACAGTCTAAGATTTTATGAAGTTTCAGCAGGCCAAAAAGTTTACTAATCCTGGGGTTGTTTTCGGATAGAAAATATGCTTCTTTTGCTTCTATCCTACCATCACATAGCCACTCCTCTATCAAAGAAACTATGAAACTGAGGATTTCTTGATAAAACTCAAGCTTACTTTTTTATAATATTTTTTATCTTGTAACATAACATTCGTAGCTTCAATATAATCATTTCTGTCAAGAACAACTAGAGAATTACCTTTGTTAGCGTTGAATATCAAAATATTTTATCATCTTTTATTATATTTAATGCAAGATGTTCATTTTTATTCAAGTTAAAAATATTAAAGAGGCTGATTAGTGATATTTTGTTTGTTTGTTTTTGGTTATTGTTTCTGTATATTTTATACTGGTACAGTCTAACAATAGTCTCAGAGAAAGAGAACCCCCCCCCCAGATAAATAATCAGAAACTGGGCTCAACTCTGAGTATGAATCAGAAATCTGAGAAAAAAATGTATGCTTCCCTGCATCTTCCTGTTCAGATTCAGAATCTTGAATCTCTTCAGGAAAAGAGAAGTCCCTGTTTTTCACCAGAAACTACATAATACTACTTAACAGACTGAATTAAATTGTGAGCCAGACCTGGTAACTACTCCTATTGAATAACATTTGAGTAGGAGTAGATAAGTGCTTGGTTTTCTGTTTCCTTTTTGACAGGAAAAATTGGGTTAACCTTGTTACTAATGGTAGCACCTGCTCCCTTAGGCATGGGAACAGCATTTTGACACAACAGGGGAAACCTGCCCTGTTCCCTTTCCCAGGATCAGTAAGAAAAATAAACACAATTTCTCCACAGAAAAAATGTTTTCAGTTTCTTTACATTACTTTTAAACAGACTCTAAAAAATGAGTGCAGTGTTTAAAATTAAGTTACAATCTCAAGACAGTCTATTAAAACAAAACACTTCTAGCTTTAAAATAACTTTCCTGAAGAGGAGAGTAATAAAACATCAACAAAGTAAAAAAAAAATGGAATGCTTTGTCTCCCAGGGGAATTTATCTGCCCAGCAAAGGCAAGCACAAGCCGACCATCAATCCTTGAAAGCCTTACTGGAATGTATTCTTTAGCAGCAGTAAAGCTTTGAAATGCTTCACACTGACTTGTCTTTTAGCTCAGCTCAAGCTGCTTCACAATTTTGACATGTGGAAGATACCCTGAAGCTTTGGAAGTTGGTCTTCTGTTACATCCTTGGCAAGATATAACTCACATAGCTATGTCTACTGCAGCAGTGATCTTTTGTTCATCCAGTGTTATGGTAACTTCAGCTTACAAAATTGTACGTTCTGTATTATTCACTGAGCAAATGAGTTGATGAAATGCTGAAACTGACCCCACTCCCACCCCATGATTCTGAAAGCTTAGTGTTAGCCAGGGTAGTGCTGTCTACCTTTCCCTTAACAATGTAATGACATTACAAAGGAAGTCTCTGTCAGCATAAACCTTTGGCTGAGCAGCCTGCAACAGAAGGACCAGTAGAAGGAAAGAAGTTACTATAGCAATAACCCATGGTTGGGTGTGGGTAATGCTGGATTTACCCACGGTTGGCGTGGTTTCGCCCTCGTGACCAAACAAAGTCAACCATGGGTAAATCCAGCATTACCCACACCCAGCCGTGGGTTATTGCTATTATACAATGATGTTAGTTTTGTGTTGTGTTATGTTTGTGTTGCTGTTATTTAGGTTTTTGTTTGCTTTACTTTGTATTCTTCCACTTTTGTGAGATAAAATAGTCCACACTTTGATGTAATTAGCCACAGCCCCTCTGTTTTGTCTTGAACTTTTGAGAATTCTGATTCTGTAAATATCTTGATGTCGACTCAACTTAGTAATGCAGTACAATGAGTATTCTGCAGTGCTTTTTTTTTCTTCACCATCTTCATTTTAGAATGCAGGGTCAATTTAGAACCATGCCACCATCAGATGTCTTTCACTTATTACGGACTTGATGGCATGGTAAGGTGAGCTTTCAATAAATGTTATTGATGAGGAACTTCACAAGTGCTTCTACCGTGGGAGATACATGATCTCCTATGTTGAAGCAAATTGTTTATTGTAAAGAGGTGCTATCCTTGTATCAGGTCAAAGTGAAGCAGTAAAATAAATGTAACAGCACTTATAATGGAAAGTGCAGATAGAAGAATTGTAATATGACTACTTCCCAATATAGAATGTATAATTAGACAGCTCAACCTTACATAACGAGAAAAGCAAAGCCAAGGAAAGTATAACGACAGGGTAATGTAACTCATTCATACTACAATTAGAGCTCCCACACAGTTTCATGTATTGATATATGGGTATTGTAGTCTTATACTAATAGAGCATATCATGTGGTTGTTGCCTTACTTTCCTGTCAATGTGTCTACTTCCTTTGTGGTATTTCCTCTTTTGTAAAGATAGCAGAATCAGCATCAGTTTGGATAAGGCTACTCATTGCAGGTAGAGCATCTCTTTGTTGTATTCAGTGGGTGCCCTGTTTTGTAGCTTATTTCTAGTAGAGGGCCTACTCTGTTAATTTTTGTCCTTTTTATTACAGCTCTCTTATGCTGCGCTGCACCGGGCTCTGCTTTTGTAGATTTGGATGACTACTTACTTGCTGTATGCAAAAAGAAAAGCTCTCACGGACAACAAAGCAATACTTTTGTTAAGTAAAAAAGAAAGTGGTACTTACATCTTTTCATAATGACATTTCGAACAGGAGAAACTGCTATATGGCTTGAAAATACCCATTGCCCCTGTTCAAAATGTGGTTACAATAATACGTAAGTGCCACAGAAACTACCATTCTCTGTTCTGCCAAAGTGCTGCAGCTTAATACATTAGCTGCTGGACTTTTTTAATTTGTTATGTTGGATTTACAATGTGCACGCTGGTTGGATTAGCCAATCAGCGTGCACGTTTCTCAGTTTTGCCGAGTTTCCATTGTATAATTAGTAATATATTGTAGCCCGAAAAGTTTGCAAAGCAGGGAGTAGAAATGTCATTGCAGCCTAAAAGTATTGCAGAACAAGAATTAGAAATGATGAGCAGAATGAATGAATCACTCAGTGAAACAGTGTATTACAGGGGAATGAAGTCAGAAAGTTAATATTACTTTGTTTATTTATATATGTAACATTTGTTTACTTGGGTAGAGCACTGATCACAAGTGACCAATCTCAGTCTCCGTCTGGGAATACAAAGAAAATCATAATTGTATTTAGTGAGACAAAGTAAGAGTAGAATGAAGCAGACCTCTGAAATAAACCATTATCTGCTAATAAAACTGAAAGGAGCATCAACAGTTGTAATAAATATTATTTTCAATGCCTCAAGGCAAAATCTGATGTAGAATGTGAGGTACTTGTGTGATAATTACAACTGTGTGTGCCTAGGAATGAGAGGATAGCTGAGTGGAGTGAATGATGTTAGACACAGTTCATGAGTAGCTGGAAGGAGAACTTATATTTTGCAAATGATTATGTGAGGGAGAAGTGTAGATTGGTGCAATAGCACCTGCCATATGAGGGACTGTAAGAGTGTGACTAGTAAGAGAAAGGTAGAATGATGTATCTCAGATTAGGTGATATGACTGGATGAGAGGCAGTGACATTTGGCTGATGAGAGGAGGTGGATTTTAGGTGAGTCCTAAATTTTCTATAAAATGAAGTGCCTTTTATTTGCAGAGGAATAATTTCCAAAGTTTTGGATCAAGATTGGAAATGTCCAACTTGAGCTGAATTCTAAACTATCTGTTGAACTAAAACAGAAAGATACAAAAATGAAGAATTATAAGTCTTACTGAAGATAAATGTCATTTTGATACACCCATTGCACTTCACAATCTGACAGCTACCAAATGCCTAGGGCAGGC